>NC_069503.1:762243748-762503748 GCF_027579735.1 Bombina bombina
CGAGCCTGCAGCCAAAGGCACTCCAAAGCTGCACTTGCAGCTTCTTAAATGGAACCCATAGTCTGTAATTACTTTAGTTTGAAAGATTCACTTGTTCTTAAAGTCCTTTATAGTAAACTCCTAATAGATAAATATGGACAATGTGGGTAACTACAGAACAACACAGTGGCTATACAAAATCCACACTTCCTTATGACATTTCAGCTTTTTGAAATGTAAAAACACAAATAACAACACTGTAAATATCAGTCTTTTCCATTTATATTGTGATCTTCCAATAAACAAAAATCGAGAGGAATAAAACCAAATAGTTTATTATTAGGAGCATTTTAAATAAAAACTGCAACACCCTAATTGCAAAATATCTTGTTTAAGCACATTTTGCATTTATTACAACAGCAATTCTGTGAATAAGTCTCTATTAGCTTTGCACATCTATACTTTGGAATTTTATCCCCCTCTTTCTTGCAAAATATGCAAAAACGTTAAGGGAGCCCCTGGGAGTTCGAAGTAACGGGAAGGGGCCTTGACCGTTGGAGGAATAGGCCTAGTGGGTTTTGATTGGTTAGGAATGTGTAGGGGGCGGGCTTAGCACGCGCTACTATGCATTTAATGAAAAGAGCGGGAGAATCTGTCATCAGATTGTTAAGAAAACTTCTGTGGAAAGTGCTCGTCGTTGGAAATATTTGTGATGGCACAGTTTGATGCTATTTTCGATCAACTTAAGTTGGAAGCCGCTAAAATGGGCCCTACCTGGCTCGAGGATAAGTTACGTTCCATGTTCGTTTCGGATATCGGAGTGAGGGACGATAAAGAGGATGCTGCTTCTAGACCGGTGAGGCGTTCTAGGCCTCCGGTCCGTTTGGATCCGGATTCGGAAGGCAGTAACGGCGGACAGAGGAGATCCAGCCCCAGTCCGGGGTTAAAGGCGTCCATGAAGAAGAAAATAGATTCCGGTTCTGGGAGTCGGCAGGTCGGAGCTGAGATTGGGGATCCCGCTATGCTATCCAGGAGCAGTGGTTCACTACCGGAGCAAGTGAAAGTTTCTGTAAAGAAGGGTGATTCTTTGCCTAAGGGTAAGACGGCCAATTTAGGCCAGAAAGAGGCAGTTAAAGGAAAGAGGCAAGTTAGTAAAGGTGACGGTCCGTTGAGGCCTAGTTTAGCGGGCGTTAGTAATGAGCAAGTGATTAGTGTTGGGTCAGTAGGTGTTTTAGAGAGAAAGAGGGGTGAGGATGATAGGGAGGCAGGGGTTTCAGGCTCGGCCATTTTATCGCAGGCGGTTGAGGCGCAGGTATATAATGTTCCAAAGACGGCCCAGGTTTTGAGGCCTAGTAGCAGTTTTGAGGAGCAGTCTTATCGGGTATTATATGAGAGAGTTAAAGGGGTTGAAGTAACTGAGAATCAGCATGATACAGAGGTTGGTACTGGCGATGGGGAATTAGCCTTATATTTAGATTCTTCTGAGGAGGATTTTATTCCTCCTTCTCCCAGTTCGGTTGATCCCCTTCACCAGTTTAGACCGGCAGTTAGGGCATCGAGTGATTTAATTTTAAGGGGTAAGATAAGAAATTTGAGGGGTAGGAATGTGGATGTGGTTGAAAATTTACCTGTTTCTAATAATGTTTTTCTTTTAGAAGGGAATGAGATTGGGTCACGGCCTGTGAATTCTCCGGGTTTCTTGGTGGTGGGAAATGACGGCCTGAGTGGGGAAGCTTATGGCCTTCAGGAATCCTGGACGGATAATATCAGGCTTGATATAGAGGACGGCGTTCCGGTGGCGGGACATTCTAATTCAAGGGAAGAAGAAGCAGGGGTGAGTGCGGCCAACAATTTGAATTTTGGTCATCAGGGTATTTTGGACGGAGTCATAACAATACATTTAATAGTTCGGTTAATTCTGTTCAACGTCCAAACAGGTCTGGGAATGGGAGAATACAAGGTAGAGGTAGACAACGCAAGAGGTATGGGGACTTAAGGGGGGAAGTATTAGAGGTTACGGCTGCTAAGAGGGGTAGAGAGGTTTTAGTTGATAGTAGGTTGGGTATGTCTACGGCTAGTAGGGGCATTGGTGTTTGGGCACCTTCGGGGGGGTTTATCACATGTTTCTCTTTTGCAGGCTGAAAGAAGTCAACAAGTGATGGCTAATACGGAACCTAGGACTCCTGGGTTCCAGAGTAGGGAGAAGGTCACAGCTGCATCTCAAGTGGATCAGTCTGCTGCGGCTCAGGATCTTAGGACAGGTAATGAGGGATATGGGGCCGTGGAATTGAATGTGGGGGTTGAAAAAGTTGGTGTGAATGTTGATCTTGTATCAGTAACTGTTGTAGCGGGTTTAAGGGACTTGTTAGCCAAGTTAGAAGGTGTTAAAGTTCCAGGGGGAGTCGCCAATTCGTGGGTTCCTCCTGGATCTGCACCGCAAAATGTGTCAGTAGTGAGTTCTGGTGAGGGAGCAAAAGATGTAGGGTCAGCAATTCAGTCTCAAGCTGTTGGATTGCCCCAGTCAAAAGTGGCTAATGTTGATAATAAAGGGTCTGGGGGCCCTGAACTTAAAATTGCTAACACGGCTTTGGCCAGGTCTTGCTTGTGTTCTATTGGGCCTTTAGGTATGCACTTGACGGTTGAGTTAAGGGAGAAGATATGGAAGAGAGAATTTATTGAATTATTTTCTCTCCTTCCTCTTGACCAGTCTTTTGAGATACAAAAAAAATGGTACAGAAAGTTGCCTAAAACATTTACTAATTGGTTCCAAGCTTTTGTTATTTACGCCAGTGTATTTGCTGGTAAGTTCCCTGACCAAGGTGCGGCCCTCTTTTGTTATTTAGATGAAGTAGCTGCTGCTCAGAGAACATATGGGGGTATGGCTTGGTGGGTTTATGATGAACAATTTAGACAACGTTTGTCGGTTAAGCCTGAGATGAAGTGGGATGACCGTGATATGGGCCTTTGGCTAAAAGTAATGACCCCGTTAAGGTCTTCGCAGCCTTTTCGTGGGGGAGCCGGCGGGTCACTTCAGAGTGGGTCTTCAGCAACAGTCAAAAAAAGTTTCTGTTTTGCTTTTAATGAAAAGATTTGCAAATGGGGATCAGCTTGTAAATTTAGACATGAGTGTTCAGGGTGTGGGGGTTCCCACTCTTTCTCCAAGTGTTTCAAAAAGAACAAATCGGGTGGAACCCAGGAGTTGTCTGAAAAAGGGATTAACTCCGGTGAGGTTAAGCGGGATGGAGCTGTGGCTCGTACTCTACGCTAAACAGAAGGGTTTTAGAGAAAAAGTTTTGTTATTGTTCCATGGTTTTGAGTGAGGTAATCTTAAGTCAGCTAGGGAATGGCCAGATGTTGTTAGGAGTAAACTTGAGAAGGAGGTTTCGTTGGGCCGAATGGCAGGGCCTTTTAAAGTTTCTCCTATCCCCCATTTGTGTATTTTTCCCTTGGGTGTGGTCCCTAAGAAAGAACCGGGTAAATTTCGGCTTATTCACCACTTGTCTTTTCCAAAGGGTGGGCCAGTGAATGATGACATTCCGGAGGAATTATCGTCAGTGTCTTATACATCATTTGATATGGCGGTTAAGTTGGTGAGGGAGGCAGGTCAATTTGCTTTACTGGCTAAGGTTGATATTGAGGCGGCCTTTCGATTGCTTCCGGTTCATCCTTCTTCCCACTATCTCTTGGGTTGCTGTTTTGATGGTTTTTTCTATATTGACCTTTGCCTTCCGATGGGTTGTTCTATTTCTTGTTCATTGTTTGAGTGTTTTAGTTCCTTTTTGGAATGGGTAGTTAAATTTAAGTCAGGATTCTCTTCTATTGTACATTATCTTGATGATTTTCTTTTTGTTGGTCCTCCTGAATCGGATGTTTGTTTGAAGATAAGGGATTGTTTTTATTTAATGGCATCTGAATTTGGGGTTCCCATTGCAATGGAAAAGTCTGAGGGTCCAGTTACGGCCCTTAATTTTTTGGGTATTACAATTGATTCGGAAAAAATGGAATGTAGGTTGCCTTTGGAAAAGATTGTGGATTTGTCTGAAATGATTCAGCGCTTTCTGGGTGTCCGTAAGGTGACTCTGCGTGAAATGCAATCTCTGTTGGGAAAATTGAATTTTGCTTGCAGAATCATTCCCATTGGTAGAGTTTTTTCTAGAAGAATGTCATTGGCTACATCTGGTGTTAGTAAACCTCATCCTTTTGTAAGGGTTAAAAAAGGTCACAAAGATGATTTGAAGGTTTGGTTAGAGTTCCTTAAAAATTTTAATGGAGCTGCAATCTTTATGGAAGCTAGGATCTCTAATGTTGATTTGGATTTGATAACAGATGCAGCTGGTGGTGTTGGTTTTGGGGCTTATTTTCAGGGTCATTGGTGTGCGGAGGTGTGGCCCCAAGACTGGGTGGGGTTGGGCTTAACTCGAAATCTATTCTTTCTTGAATTATTTGCGATTCTGGTAGCTTTGTTTGTGTGGGAGGATGATTTGGTTAATAAATCTATATTATTCCACACGGATAATATGGGTGTTGTTTCTGCTATCAATTCATTATCTGCGTCCTCATTGCCAGTTTTGCGTTTATTGAGAGTACTGGTTTTGAAATGTTTGAGCATGAATGTTTTTGTCAGGGCAAAACATATCCCTGGTAAGTTTAATTTGATAGCAGATGCTTTGTTCACAGTGGAGTCGTTTTCGGGAGCTGGCTCCTCAGGCAGATGTAGTCGGAGCGAAGTTCCTGGATCAATTATGGAAGCTTGGGGAGGAGGATTGGCTGAGTTAATTAAGAAATCTTTGGCTCCAAGTACTTGGTCGTCTTATGTATCAGTCTGGAGAGAATGGGAAATGTGGATAGGTCAGGCTGAACTCAAGGAGGGGTCTGATGATGTCACAGGTTGCTTATTGGAATGGATGTGGCATTGGGGAACTTTGGGTTTGTCAGCATCAAATATGGAGAAAGATTGGCTGCCTTAGCTTTTAGATTCCGTTTATTAGGTTTGTTTGACATTACAAAGGTTTTTTGGGTATGTCAGATCCTTAAAGGTTTAAAGAAGAAGGCGAAGAGTATAGACAAGAGAAGGCCTATTACATTTACTTTGCTGGAAAAAATTTGGGTAGTATTGGCTGATATTTGTTTATCAGCTTTTGAAGTAACATTGTTTAGAACGGCCTTTGTCTTGGCCTTTTTCGGGGCTTTTAGGCTATCTGAATTGGTAAGCCCTAGTAGGAGAGTTTCTGGGGGTTTACAAAAAGAAGATGTAATATGGGATGAGAGCAGGGTTGAAATTTTACTGAGGAGTAGTAAAACTGACATTTACGGAAAATGCAAGAATATAGTGCTGTTCCCTAGTGGGTCAGCGATATGTCCTTGTCAGGTAATGATGCATTATGGGTTTATACGGCCTTTGCAGGATGGCCCATTGTTGGTTCACTCAGATGGTTCCTTTTTGTCGCAGTATCAATTTAGAGCCATTTTGAAGGGATCAATTGTTTTATTGGGTTTTAATCCATTAGAGTTTGGGTCCCTCTCATTCCGTATAGGAGCTGCTACTGAAGCTTATATGCTAGGTCTCAAGGAAGATATAGTTAAAAAGATTGGTAGATGGGGTTCAAGTCATTATAAATCTTATGTTAGGCCTGATTTGAGGGTATAAAAAATAAAAAAATAAAACATTTTTAGAATGGGGTGAATGTGAGGGAATGCTTGAGCAAACAACAACCTGAATGTTTTTTCTTTTATTTCTTGTATTTCAGGTGTGAGGATCGTATGGGTGATGGGGCATTCATTTATATATTGGGCCAATGCTGAGGCCAGTAAGAAAATGGGCGGCCTGCAGCTCGGGTGTCCAGTTGGTCAATGGGAGGTCAAATGGTTTGGGATTAGGGGTATGTGCTGGGAACTTCTGTTTCCAGTATTTGTCGAGTACAGCAAGGTTTTTCATCACCCTGATGTCTTGGTGTTGCATTTGGGGGGAATGATTTGGGTATTATTCCTCAGAAGGAATTAGTAAGAAGAATAAAAAGAGATTTGGGCAATATTAAAGATCTTTATCCTGGAATAAAAATAATCTGGTCACAGATTACTCCTTGCCTGGTTTGGAGATCAGCGTGGGATTATGATAAGCTTGAAAAGAGCCATAAAAAAGTTAATAGAATAATTAGCTCTTTTGTAAGAAGGTTGGGGGGGCATTGTTTTTCACCCAGATTTTGAAGTGGAAGGGGCTGATGAATTCTATCTAAAGGATGGGGTACACTTTAATCAATTTGGGCTGCAGCTATTCCTTTTTGATATAAAAGAAGCTTTGGGCAAAATTTTGGTTTTGGCGGGACTGGGCTGTGTGTTCAGTCCAGTCAGTGGCGGGGGTGCTAGTTCCCAGAAAAATATTTTAAGCAATATGGCCAAGTGATTTGGAGGATTTTTAAGTAGTTGCCTCTCCATGGGGTGAGCGGGCAACTGGTTTTATAGGGACAAGGGGTTCCCTATTAAAGTGGAGGTGTGCTTGGTACGGACTCAACGTGGATATAGTTGAGTCCAGTTTTTGAATAACGGCCATTTTGTTTTTTGTGGGTTTGGGAACTAGCACCGCTGTGGGGAATTGACAGTATGTTTTGATGTGGAATGATATTTATGAACATCAGGTATGTTCTGTTTAAATGTTTGAAAATGTTTTATTATCTAATATTTAACTTATGTTATTAATAAAATGGCTGCGGCCAATTTTATACCAAAGTTGTGTGTAACTCTTATTTATATTAAGTAAGTTATTTGATAAATGTTAGAAGGTTAGGCCGGGGATTGACGACTTTAAAGGTCAAGTTCCTTCAAATTGTGAGGTGATCTCCTGTGTACAGATCTCTTTAGGTAATTCCACAGGTTTTTGATGACAAGAAGGTCTGGGCCTGACTGGATCATTCTAAGACTTTTATTTTCCTTTTCTGAAGCCATGCCTTAGTCGACTTGGATATATACTATGGTCATTGTCATGTTGGAATGTAAAATAACTTCACATCTTTAGCTTTCTGACAGATGCCAGCAGGTTTTATGCTAAAATATCTTGATTTTGATAACTCCTCTCTTCTGTGACCAGGTCCTAGATCATAACTCATAGTATGAGGCTTATCTATCAAGCTCCGAATGGAGCTTGAAGGGCCGTGTTTCTGGTGAGTCTTCAGCTGCTTCATAACCCTGTCTGCCTGCTCTGATGAGGCGGACAGGAATTGCCTCAATTCAACCCGATCGAGTACGATCGGGTTGATTGACACCTCCCTGCTGGCGGCCCATTGGCCGCGAGTCTGCAGGGGGCGGGGTTGCACCAGCAGCACTTGTGAGCTGCTGTTGCAATGCTGAATATCGAGAGCGTATTGCTCTCCGCATTCAGCGAGGTCTTGAGGATCAGGTCCGCAAGACCTTTGTTAAATTGGCCTCTATGGGTGAAATGCAGACTCCTCAGTTCAGCTTTACCTAAAATTAAAAAAAGAAGTGCACTCCTTTTTTATAAGCAACAGATATGAGAAACTGAGCTTTGCACCCATAGCTGACATCACCTGAGAAAGGAGGTAGATAACTTTAAAGCGGTGCATTTAAATCCATCACATAGCATAACATAACATAAAAATGGATTATATATTCAGGTCAATTATGAAATCATTATGATGTTGAATGTGATGACCTTAAACCATGCTAAACAATTGTCATCTAAAATGATGACATAAACAAAATGTATAGTCAGCAGTTTGTTGTTTTTTGTGTTGTTTTTTTTAATTCGATTAAATACAATTTGTATAGAAAGAAATATTGTTCATGTAATTTAAAAGTACACCACATACATGTAATAAGGTCCTTTTAAATGTGCTTCCTTTTTCAAACAGGTCATTAAAGGAATATAAAGTGCAAAGATAAAATGATCTTCAATGTAAAAGTATTTTATTTTGCATTATTGTATATAACTGTGTGTTTAATTCCTGCAAATAGATTAAACAGATAGTTAAAGTAAGCTCTTGAGAAGCAATGCACTACTGGGAGCTAGCAGGAAACTTCTGATGAGCCAATGGCAAGAGACAAATGTGTGCAGCCACCAATCACCAACTAGCGACCAGCAGTGTAGGATATGTACATATTGTTTTTCAACAAACAATACAAAGAGAACAAAGTACATTTGAAAATAGAAGTGAATTTAAAAGTGTATTAAAATTGCTTGCTCTGTCTGAATGATGCAAGATTACATTTGACTTTATATTTATTTATTGTTTTATTGATTGATTGGTTAATTGATTACAGAATTCTATGTTCAAGAAGTCACATTTTTCAAATAGGGAGTCGAAGGGACATTAAACTGATGTAAATAACTTGAGTAAAATAATTACATGCACAGGAAATTAAAAGATAAAAGTATGTATTAGAGTGGTGTATTACTGCATGAATGAGTGGCTAACAAAGGAGGATTGAGTACTGACCCATGAATGAAGCAAAGAGTGTGAAAAAGGTAAGACACATGAATATATTAATATTAATGCATACAAAAGTGTTATATACATGTAATGATTGCAAACATATAAACATTGATATAGTGAAACAGGATATGGGGCCGTATTTATTAAATAATGGTCACACAAGGTAGTGCTTGCTGATTGGTGGCTAAATGTAGCCACCAATCAGCAAGCGCTGCCCAGAGTACTGAACCAAAAATGGACCAGTTCCTAAGCTTACATTCATGCTTTTTAAAATAAAGATACCAAGAGAATGAAGACAAATTGATAATAGGAGTAAATTAGAAAGTTGCTTAAAATTGCATGCTCTAGCTGAATCATGAAAGAAAAAATTTGGGTTTCATATCGCTTTAACTTTGGCCACTGCCCACTTTTAACAATGCAATTGTTCTTGTGCAACGCCGCCTCAGGGCATGCCAATCACCCTGAACAAACAACAACTGCTTCTTAACTTGCGAGAAGCAGGCTCACATGAGCAAGCCTATTGTGCAACGGCTCTAAAGCAGCTTTTGCTGCTTGTTAAATGTAGCCCCTGGATCCTATAAAATATTTGGCTCCCTGAGTGTCATAAGGGTGCAGTATTTGGCTCCCATGATTTCAAGCTTTCTTTCCCATGCATGATAGACCCTCATTACAATGCACCCAGAACTCAAGTGTAAAGGGAAAACTAACACACATCTGCCAGGCTCCCCACAAAGTTGTCAGGAAATGGCCCAGAAAACTAACTTAGGACAACATTCGCACCTTGTTACAGCCCCTTTAATTTAATATATTGGATCCAAGTTATCTTTAAGTATGTCATTTTTTTAATAATTCATGGATGGCCATGGATTAAAGCATGTAATTTTTTTATTAGAATGGCCCTTTAAATTATTATGCTACCTAATGCCATTTGTATGAGTAGACTGACCAAGCAGGAAAAAATATAATTTCAGCAAAGGTGTCCTGTTTTTTTAATTTCTCTTTTTAAATCAGGTATGCAAAGTAAGAAGAAAAAAAAGGACACTCTTGGGATTGCCTTTGCTTATGCTTTTATTGAAAGCCAACAATTTATCTCATTACCAGGAAGATATCATTTCCAGTGTTTTGGCACCAACAGTTATAGGAGATAAAAAAATTAAAATATCTCTCAAACTTCTTGAGGACCTCATGGTTCATTTACATTTCATAGTGGAAATAGAGGTATCATAATGGTGATGCCTTAAAAGTAGATGTTTATTGAAGAAACTTCTAACTATTCTTTTTTTTTTTTTTTACAGTATCAGTATTAGAACTGATATTATTAACACTACTATAAGGGTAATGTTCTTCAGTTGGAGCCTTTCCCAGAAGAGGACTTTTGGTGAATAAAATGTATTTAGTCAAATGTTCTAAAAAATAATCGCTAGAAAACACTAGTAAACGGTTAGCAGTGAATTCTGAAATGTTTTATAAAGTCCCCATGTGATTATTGTTAAAGGGACACTGAACCCAATTTTTTTCTTTGGTGATTCAGACAGAGCATGCAATTTTAAGCAACTTTATAATTTACTCCTATTATCATTTTTTCTTCATTCTCTTGCTATCTTTATTTGAAAAAGAAGGCATCTAAGTTTTTTTTTGGTTCAGACTCTGGACAGCACTTTTTTATTGGTGGATTAATTTATCCACCAATCAGCAAGAACAACCCAGGTTGTTCACCAAAAATGCGCCGGCATCTAAACTTACATTCTTGCATTTCAAATAAAGATACCAACAGAATGAAGAAAATTTGATAATAGGAGTAAATTAGAAAGTTGCTTAAAATGTCATGATCTATCTGAATCACGAAAGAAAAAATTTGGGTTCAGTGTCCCTTTAAGGTCTCTTAATGGTCAAACAGAGAAGCCAGACGTTATTTTTTCAATGTTGTCTAGAATGCCCAACAGTTAAGACATTGAATACATATGAATGTGTCCCCTGTTGTGGTCTCTTCATGAGTCACGCCATTACAACACAAGTAATACATTTGTCTTTGAATTTGAAGATTTGAAGATTTTTGACCACACCAGTTATGGAAGTAATGGAAGTAACAATTTTGACTGTACTGCAATCTTGCCCAGACGTTTCTCTTTTTGATTTTCAAAATAATTTAAATGTAGAATTCCATTTTATGCTTTGTTGCTATTTTAAACATGGCTTTTAAATAAACACAATATTGAAATTATTAGTCATTCAAAATCACCAAAGACTTTTTAACCCTTCAGGGGAGCTTCCTTGTTTGACACTGAATGACTGATTAAGCTTCAGATAAGGTCACAAAAGTGACCAAGCTCACCTACTAAAATGACAATACAAACAAAACAGTAAACATCAAAAATGCTATTATTTAGTTCTATTTCGACATAAAATCCTGCATGTGTATACTTTAGGATTTTTTTTTTTAATGGAATCTATTGGAAAAATGATAGAAAACCCCACAATAAGACCAGACCTACATAAAGACAGTTAATTATTTCCACTGATATTTATTACCTCAAAGTGTCTAAATAAAATGCAGCTTTTAAACTATTATCTGTGCACACCTAATGATTTTAACTGGTTCATTTTCCACTGTATTGATAACCTTTCAAGAAAAGCATACATAACCACACTTTAAAAAAATAAAAAGCAGTGCAGACATATTTTATTTCTGAATTCCCCATGTAATGCAGGTATAAATTTAACTATGTTCATTTGTTTAAATCATTCTTAAGACTTTAATGATAACACTGTGTAAAAGACAAGTCAATGACCTTGTTTTTGACTATGTAAAAAAAAAGAATCTAATACACCACATCAAATTCAAGGTTACAAATAAACAATGTGCATTAAATAGTATTTGTGCACCTCTAAACGTGTCTTTAAACAGGACATTGCTGTTAATTATTTCTTTGTTTTATCTAAAAAGGGCATTTAAATATGTATTTACAGTTTTTTTTTATTCTTAATGATTTTATATAGTTTTAGTAAGGTAGACCATTTTACATAAAGCCCAGTTTTTCAAAAGATTGTAACTTTAGATAAGGTAAATTTCTTTAAAACTTGGTAGTTTTGTGGGTGCTTTCTGTGATTAACATATTTTTTAAAATTGAAGTAAATTGTTTGAACAAAGATAGTTTCCAACGTTAAAAGATAGGAAATTGGCCAAACCTACAACAAAGACGCATTTGGAATGCAGATCAATTTTATTAGTAGCTGCTTTCCTTTGGTTAAAAACCACTTCTTGCTGAGTTTCCTTTTGTTCACACATGCTAAGTAGAAAAAAGAAAGCTGAGAAAATAAATCAAGACATGCTCAGTAGACTTTTTCCATAGCTTTAAGAAAGACAGCTGCAACTTTAGTCCATAAAGCATTCAAAATGGCAACTATTCTTGCTTCCTGTGCATCTTAGGACTGCTCTGTAGATTTAAATGTGATTTTAACAGGAACCCACACATGAAGTACAGCTAAGGACTTCTTATGCACAGCATATGTATTCTATTTATATCTCCTGTATATTGATTGTAATTAACTAGTAACTATTTGGTATAGGAGCAACTCTGGAGCTAGTGGGGGTAACACTACCCTGGTATCACTCACCAAGGTATACCACTATCTGAGACTGGGAGACATCCTCGTTTTCATTACATACACAGCAACCTGTCACTGTACATACAGCCCCCTCTGTCAGGGAGCACAAAGCACCCTCCTTTCCTCTACACACACACAGCACTCTCACTGCATACACAACACTCTTATTCTTACTGCAAACAAAACACTTTCCACACAAACATAACGACTTTATTGTCACTTTTCACACAGCTCAGTCACTGTACACACAATTCTCTCACTACCCTAAGAACAACCCCATTGTCGATACAAACACATTACCTTCATTCAACCTTCTCGTATTAATGCCAGAGTGTAAGATATCAATCAAGCAATAAAAAACATGGAAAATCCAAAGCTAAAAATATATTCTTTTGTGGTTTTTATTGTTATTATTCTTATTGTTATTATAATTATTTTAAATCACCATTATCCCTCCTTTAATCTTTTGTGCAATTTCATGACAGCTAACATTTCTTTTTACTTTATACCTTTAATGATTTTCCTATAAAGATGATGATGATGATTAATAATTATATATATATATATATATATATATATATATATATATATATATATATATATATATATATATATATATATATACAGCAAACAAAACTTGCATTCTCTGTTTTTTTCTAAACAACTTGACCCCACACTGTCAAGTCCTTCTTAACCTTACAATAAATACACAACACCAACTTTTTATGGGTATGAAAAGGCCGCAGCTTAATTTATTAATATAACAATTATAACCAACAATAAACATATCAACTTAAACCAATCCTGGTGCTTGCCCCACTACATCATCCCCGCCCCCCCCCGTCCTGAAGGGGGGGTGGGAGTATCACATCTTCCATAACTCCTCCCCTTTCAACCAACTGGGAGGGTACTACAATTCCTCCCAGGCGTAAGCCTCTAGAGGTTACCACAAGCACCCCGCCATTGCTGCGACTCGAACCCCTCCAACTGCCTTCTCGTAGGGAGGGAGGGCGGGAACTTAGCCTGCCGTGCTGTCCAGGTAAAAAGAGGGCACCTGACTTCCTGTTCTGGGTATTTAACCCCCCTTCTCCTAACCCCACCTCTTGCCCTTACTTTCACCCCCCAGTCCTTCCCTGTGGTGTCAATTGCTCCTCCCTTCCATCCTGTCATCCGGATCTGCCTTTTACTGTGAAAAGTAAGTGACGTTTTGGGACACAAAGTATCACTTGTTGTTTGGAAAAGACCAGAGAGTGCAAGTTTTGTTTGCTGTATTTATATCCTCACTGGCACCCAGGCAGTTGTTCTACTAAGTGTGAATGCTCTTCCCTACTAGCTATATATATATATATATATATATATATATATATATATATATATATATATATATATATATATATATATATATATATATATATATATATATAAATTATAAATATATATATATATTTATATACACACAGATTGAAATATTATTATTTAATAATATGAATTCCATTTGCTGAAACTCTGATGATGACACTGAAAGAGAAATTCAACATAAAAATCGCAGTGATTTTTTTAAATTTTCTATATGTGTTTCTGATAAGACTTAGAACTGATTTTCTACAGCATCCGACTTTGTCCAGCTATATTAAAAGGCTCAATAATCTGTCTTAGCTCAGGTTAAGTGATGGAATTCATTTAAATGCCCCAGAAGTAATCATCCACAAAGAGTACATTATTTCTCTTTTATGAATTTTCAAACCTAATACTGATGGGTGGAATGCAATTAAACCTAATCAATATGTAATTTAGGTGGGCTGACATGTTTTCAAATCCTCACAATATAGATTCTTTCAATATTGTAGAAGCTTAGTGGAAAGCTCCCTGCAAAATGTTACATTTTGTACAGTAAACTATTAATGCATTTAATCACGAAATCAGCATCACAATTGGACATTAATTAAAGAAACAGCTATAGTAAATGTTAAAAAATAAATCCCTAATTAAATGCAAATTTTTTGTGGTTTTAGCAATATTTTAAGAGCAATGGTTCAGAAGATGCATTTTAAAACCAATTAAGTTCTAAACACACCATTTTATATTTAATTTGCCTTAATAATAATAGTAACTTACATACAACATAAAAAGACAAGCCTAAAGCCTACATGCAGATATCTAAGGATTCATAGCAGACAGGTGTGTATACAATTATTGGGAAAGGCCTGTGAGATAACTCTAAAAAAAGAATAGGAAAGTTAGTTCATTTAAAGTGAATGTCAATTCAGATGAATTGGTGCCCGGTTTTTAATAATCCTATTATAAAAGGGCACTTTAATTAATCTAAATTGACATTTCACTTGTTTTCTTCAAATACTTACCTTTTAATCTTCACAGCCTCTCCAGCGATTCCCCCGGCCGTCGGAAGCCTCTTCATATTTCAGAAATGACGAATCCGACTTCCTCCAATTACGGATTCCCCCCGGGGGAATCATGGCCTGAGGCAACGCCATGATTGGAGGAAGCCGGATTTGTTATTTTTATACTGGCGGAGGAAGCGCTGCAGTGGCTGTCAGGATTAAAAGGTAAGTATTTGAAGAAAACAAGTGAAATGTCAATTTTGATGAATTAAAGTGCCCTTGTTTTTAATAGGATTATTAAAATCCGGGCACTAATTCATCTAAATTGACCTTCACTTTAAAGGGACAGGAAACCCCATTTTTTTCTTTCATGATAGAACATACAATTTTAAACAACTTTCCACTTTGCTTCTATTATCAAATTTCCTTTATTATCTTTGTTATCCATTTCTAAGAGGAAAAGCAGTGCACATCTAGTTAAACACTCACAAGAGACAAATGTGTGCAGGCACCAATCAGCAGCTATCTCCCACTAGTGAAGGATATGTGTGTATTCTTTTTGAACAAGGGATATCAAGAGAGCGAAACACATTTGAAAATAGAAGTGAATTTAAAAATGCCTTGAAAGTACATGCTCTATCTAAATCATGCACGTTTAATTTTGTCTTTCATACCCATTTAAAGGGACAGAAAACCTAACATATTTCTTATGATTAAATTAGATTATTTAAATGTTTTTTAAATGTTGTTTAATTAATTCTTATGGTATTCTTTGATGAAGAGAATACCTAATGTGCACATATCTTGAGAACTATAGGACAACAAGACTGCTCTTGAGCACTAGATGGCAACAGTGTCTGTACAATGTACAACATTGTTAAAACATTCTTGCAAAACTGCTGCCGTATAGTGCTCCAGACACATCCATGTTACTGAACCTACCTACGTGCAGTTTAACAAAGGATACGAAATAAAATGAATGAACATAAATTATAAAGGTTTATATATATATATATTTATTTATTTATTTTAAAGGGACAGTCTAGTAAAAAATAAACCTTTTTTTATTCAGATAGGGCATGCAATTTTAAACAACTTACCAATTTACTTTAAGCATCACATTTACTTTGTCCTCTTGACATTCTTTGTTGAAAGTTAAACATACTGTAGGTAGGCTCATATGCTAATTTCTAAGCCCATGAAGGCGCCTCTTATCTAAGTGCATTTTGACAGTTTTTCACATCTAGACAGCACTAGTTCAGGTGTGCTATATAGATAACATGCTCACTCCTGTGGAGTTATTTATGAGTCAGCAGTGATTGGCTAACATGCAAGTCTGTCAAAAGAACTGAAGCAAGGGGGCAGTCTGCAGAGGCTTACATACAAGGTAATCACAGAGGTAAAAAGTACATTAATATAACAGTGTTGATTATGCAAAACTGCGGAATGGGTAATAAATGGATTATCTATCTTTTTAAACAATAATAATTCTGGAGTAGACTGTCCCTTTAAGTTTCATGTCCCTTTAAACTCAAAAATAAATTCCCCATAAAGGGCCTGATTACGAGTGGCACAAGACAGATAAAGGGATGTATCATTGCTATTTGTGCACGTCAGATGTAGCGCTAGTATTAAAAAACAAAAAAAGTGCCACAAAACACATTTAAAAGTGCAGTTGCACTCATAATAATATTAGCTAATAAAATGTATTTAAAAAAAAATATTGCACAAAAAATTATAATGATAAAGATATGAGGTCTCAGGTGTTAAACTAAAAGAAGGCAGGCAAAGGGCTTTAACATAGTGATACATATATATATGTATGCCTGTATATGTATAAATCTATATAAATATATATATAGAAAACAGGCATTGGGAAGGCACTCACCGTTATCAAAAAAATCACTTTATTTCTTGTTAACGTTTTCGGGGTTACCCCCGTCCTCAGACCACAGAGAGAGAAGTGCATGCACAGGAACGAACAACCAGCTCAATACCATTGTTAGCCTATTTTATGGTGATTTACCACCTGGGTGCAACTTCTTTTAGCCTAGTAATGCTTTTCACAGAGTAGAACTTTCCTGTAGTATATCAGTCTGATCCCGCCTATGACCCCACATTGTCAAGTCCTTCTTAACCCTATCAATAAATACACAACTCCAACCTGGGTATGAAAAGGCCACAGCTCAATTTATTAAATACAATCTTAACCAACATAACACGTCAACTCAAACAAACTATGGTGCTTGCCCATATCCACTGTATAATCCCCGCCCCCCCCATCCTGGGGGGGTTTCCCATCTTCCATAACTCCTCCCCTTTTAACCAACTGGGGGGTACCACAATTCCTCCCAGGCGTAAGCCTCTAGAGGTTAACACAAGCACCCCACCATAGCTGCGACTTCGAATCACCTCCAAACCTCTCCCCTTTAGGGATGGAGGGCGGGAACTTAACCTGCCGTGCTGTTCAGATTGCAAGAGGCCACCTGACTACCTGTCTAGGGCTTATAAGCCCCCCTTCTAACCCCACCTCTTGCCCTGACTTTCACCCCATTCCTTCCCAGTGGAGTCAATTGCTCCTCCCTCCTGTCGTCCGGATCTTCCTTGACCCCACATTGTCAAGTCCTTCTTAACCCTATCAATAAATACACAACTCCAACTTGGGTATGAAAAGGCCGCAGCTCAATTTATTAAATACAATATTAACCAACATAACACGTCAACTCAAACAAACCATGGTGCTTGCCCATATCCACTATATTATCCCTGCCCCCCCCGTCCTGGGGGGGTGTCCCATCTTCCATAACTATTCTCCTTTTAACCAACCGGGGGAGATACCACAATTCCTCCCAGACGTAAGCCTCTAGAGTTAACACAAGCACCCCGCAACAGCTCAGCCCTAGCCGAGCACCGCCCCAGGCCTTTTCGATACCCTCCTTCAACGTATAGTTAAACAAGTGCAGCCCCACCTCATTGAGGTTCACCCCATCCCGTAGATAAAAACACCTCCCCGACTTACCCTCGAACTCTACATGCCGGAGCCCAAAACCCCCCAGTCTCCTCACATACCCTGATATTGTCCTGTTTATCTTCCGTCTGGAAGCCTCCAACTTTTTTGAATCCCAAGCCGCCCTCCAAACCACTCTACACTCGATCTCTGATCATATTATGAATAACTCTGGGAACAGCTGCTTTAGTCTATCCAGAACTCCTTTTATCCTGTCGACTAGCTCTTTTTGTGACACAAATCATTGCCCCCCGCATGAATCAACAATATGTGAGGAGGGGAGAAAAACCTTGCATAATCCATGAGCTTACCCACAACTTGGTCCCATTTTAGGCCCCGAATCCCCAACCATGATTATCCTTGACACCCTAGCTGCCACAGCTCCTTTGGGCATGTCGCACCCTCTGCTTCCACGCAAAATCGCTGCCACTGGAAACGGGATAAAGAGTCAGCTATTACATTAAGCTTCCCCGGAACATGAACCGCCCGAAAAGAGATGTTACTGCGCAAACATTCTAATACAAACACTCTCAATAGGCGGATGACCGGGGGGGGGAGGATGCCGTCAGCTTGTTGATGGCCCATACCACACCGAGTTTGTCTGAGTGAAAACACACTCTCTTATTCCTCAACACATCCGGCCAAATATGCAACGCCACCACATGGGGGAAAAATTCCAAAAATGTTAAGTTTTTTGTAAGACCCGAAGCCATCCAATCCCCCGGCCATGCCTACGCACACCACCTGTCCTTCAAATATGCCCCGAAGCATAAACTGTCGTCCGACCAGTTTATTTCCTGGAACAATAACATGCCGTTGAATTGGGCCAGGAAGATCTCCCATACCCTTAGATCATCTTTCAGCTCCACCGGGAGCCGCACATGATGATGCAGCCCAGGAATTCCTGCCGTAGCCAACGACAGCCTCCTACAAAAAAACCCGCCCCATTGGAATAATTTTGCAGGCAAAGTTCAGTTTGCCAATAAGTGATTGCAGCTTCCTTAGCGTGATCTTTGGCTTTGCTAAAGTCTCCTGAATGGTCGTCCTCAAGTCCACCAACTTGTCCTCAGGTAACCTGTACTCCATCCTTTCCGTATCCAAATGGATACCTAAAAAGCTTAAGGACATTATTGGCCCCTCTGACTTATCCTCCGCCACTGGGATCCCAAACTCCCCTGCCATCTCCCCAAACATTCTTCGCACATTCTTCTCACAAACTCCAGACCCAGCCGGGCCCACAAACAGAAAATTGTCCAGGTAATGTACCAAGGACAAAACTCCCGATTTCTGCCTGACCACCCAGTCCATGAAAGAACTACATTTTTTGAAATATGTGTATGAGATGGAACATCCCATGTGGAGGCATAGGTCCACAAAGAATGAACCCTCAAAAACACAGCCCAGTAAATGATGGCATGTAGGGTGGACTGGCAACAACCTGAATGCTGATTCCATGTCTGCCTTAGCCAAGAGGGCCCCCCACCCCGCGAGCCTGATCACTGCCACTGCCCTATCAAAAGATGCATACTTCACGGATACCAACCCCGGGTCAATTCCGTCATTCACCAAAGATCCCTTAGGGTACGAGAAATGGTGGATCAACCTAAATTGCCCTTTTGCTTTCTTGTGGACCATCCCCAAGGGGAAAACCCTCAAATTACCAAAAGGGGGGAAGGAAATGGGCCCGCTATCCTACCCAACAAAATCTCTTTATTCAGCTTTTCCCTCACCACCTCCAGGAACTCCCTTGCCGATTTCAAGTTTCCCCCGAAACGCCCCAATTCTTGCTCCCTGAACGGGATCCTAAAACCCGAACTAAAACCTGTCAACAGCAATTCCGCATCCCCCATGACCCCTTTTACGCCCGTACAATTCGAGCCATGGGACCATCTTTACGACCCTCACTGGTGTCCTGGCCCGCAGGACCCACCTCCCCTGGCTTCCCTCCGGACTTACCCTTCTTGAAACATCTCACTCCTGAGTGAGTTCCTCCGCAGTGGGAACACTCGTGTTTATATTTACACCCTGCTCCAAAACGGCATTGTCCCTCGTTAAACTGGAAACAGAGGCCTTTCTGTATTGCCATTGCTGTACCAACTCTGGCCCCCGCATCAGTTCCGGAGTTGGCTGTCCGAAAGGACTGTCGTCCCCCCGTAGCGGAGTCATGATTTCGAGCCATATTCATATGTCTCAATCATCCCACCGCATCTCAGGCCTAACTGCCCTCCACTGGCGGAACCTCTCATCGTACCGCCACCACACCATGCCCCCATATGTGCGATACGCACTCAAAATCTCTTCCTAGTAACAAAAAAGAGTCAAACATTCCTCGGGAAATTTTTCCCCTATCACGCTAGCCATAATTTAAAATGCCTTGGCCCAATTCCTGAAAGTTTTGGGTATTTTGCAATACCGCTTTTTCCTCTCCTCTTCTTCCTTTTTTCCTTTTTTCTTTCTCATCCTCTTTCAGCTCCAACACCTGTTCCAACGGTAGCAAAGCAAATATTTCCATGAACTCCATCTTCCATATCTTCTCCTTCACCTCCATCACGAGATGAATCCCCAATGGACCCATCGAACACAGGCCGCCTAAGGGCATCCTCCGGGACCTTCAGCACTTCTCCGGATCTTCCTGGGGTAATCTCCGGCCCGCCTACCCCCACTGCCGCTGCTAATCCAGTCCTCGCCTGGCTCCATGCTCCCGCCACCTCATGGCCTGATCCGTTCTTTCCAAACCGCAATCAGGCCCTTCAGACCATTCAACAATGTCTCCCTCTCTCCACTTACCACTCCACCCGTACCAGTCCCTACCACAGCGGTAATCTCACCTGAGGGCTGTACCGCCATAACCAGTCCTTCAATCGGTCCCGCCTGCACTGCCACTTCGTTCCTCAATGTTCCTCTGACACTGCTCTTGCTTCCCCTGCTGCCTACGTGCTCCCTCCTGCCATTGACTGTGTCCACCCTGTCTCCTCTCCTCCTGCTGGGCGAACCCCCTCTGTCCAGCCTGCTCCTGGGTGCCGACCGTTCCATCCGAGCCCAGGTAGGCGAGATAGCCTCCCCTCAACTGGGCCCTCTCCTCAAGGGCAAACGTGATCTCCTGACCCCGCCTGTCAGCCCTGGCCCTGTGACCGGGGCCCGGCTGTTATACCGACCTGCTCCAGATTCTGTAGTCTGTAGAGAAGGGGAAGAGGTAAAAACCTGGCCCCTCACCCTATCCCCTCTGTCTGGCTGAGCAAGCTCCATTCCCCTTCTGCCTCTCTCTCCCTGATCCCTGCCCCCCTCACCCCGCTGCAGGGTCAACAACTGTAATAGCTGAGTCAAGGCAGACATGTCTCCTACCTGACTCGCCGTCACCGGTCCCGCAGATGTCCCCTCCAGTGGGTCCTCCTCATCATCAAATGTGCCGCTGACCTCCAGAGACCAGAACCGGCTCCGTCAACTGCTCCTGAGCCATGTCCCTTGCATCCCTTGCGGCCTCCACCTCCAGGCGCCCTTCCTTTTGTTCCCCTGGAAAAAACAAAAGATCAAAATCTATTTCCAGTCACCCCATTCTCCCCCCCTCCCTTACCAATGTTGCCCCCTCCCCCCATTGCCCTATGGTCCCTGTCACCCCGTTGGCTCCTGAGCCCCCCCGCATCTATTGCGACCCTCCAAGGGCCCCCTCCCCCTTATTTGTAAGTAGCAACATAAACAGCACCGTGTGTATAGCAACCAGACTTGCTACCTGCAATTCATGCCTGCAACCACTAAGCTGTGCCTAATAAAAACCAACCCTCCACCAGGACTACTGACACCCACCCCACCATCTAACCCCCTGACAACATCTCTCTTTTTTTTTTTTTTACTATCTCCCCAGCTGCACCACTTACCATCATTCTGTCCTACCCCCTTTTTGCCACCTTTATTGTATCCCCGTGGACCCCTCCCCCCTACAGGCAGGACAAAAAAAACCCCTCTGTTTACGTCAACTGTACACTCCTGCCCTCCCGCTCCCAAGCTCACACAATTCCCTGTACTGCGCATCGCCTGAGCTGCAGCGGTTCAGCTGCTGTACCCGTGAGCCTCCACAATCAGTGACAGTCCTTGTCCCCCAGATCCCACCACTACCAGATCACCAAATTCTTTAACCCCTGTTCCTCCCACAACCCGCTGCCTCTGCACTGTCTGTCTCCCCCACCTCTGTGCCAATACCCCTTATACAGGCTCTCCCCCGGTTCCCAATGACTTCTGTCCCCCAGATATGCTCTCTGCCCCCACCCGTTCCCGGTGTTGTATCATACTGCCACACTCTCAGGCGTCTCCCGGTTCTCCCCCTCTCCCTTCCAACACTTACCACTGTCCTCTCTCACTGACCTACTGCTCCGCCCTGATCTCCTGCCTCTTCCTGCACCCGGCCGCTCTGGACGACGCCTCCCGATGACGTCATCGGCCGGAGCCGTAGTAGGCCTCGTCTTGGCGCTGACCTCCGCCACTTGTTACACCACCTCCATGACCATGGGGCCCGACCAGTGAACTCCTGGCCCTGGATACAGGCTCACCCGGACTGAGCCTTTCTGGGGGCCTGGATCTTCTCACAGGCCGTTCCCTGGTCCTAGGCCCTGCAACCGACCCCCATCCTAACACAGGGGGATGTACCTGCTCCGGACTGTCTGACTGAGTACCAGCCAGGTGGTCCCTTATCCAGGCAATGCTGTTGCTCCTGGCAGCCTGCAACACCTGCTCCAATAACTCCTCCATGCTGTTCCCAGACTGCTGGCAAGGTAAGTCAGATGCTGAAACTCACTTAACCTAACTTAACCTGCCGTGCTGTCCAGATTGCAAGAGGCCACCTGACTTCCTGTCTAGGGCTTATAAGCCCCCCTTCTAACCCCACCTCTTGCCCTGACTTTCACCCCATTCCTTCCCAGTGGAGTAAATTGCTCCTCCCTTCCATCCTGTCGTCTGGATCTTCCTTTACGGTCAGTCCAGCACCGAAATACCAGGCAATTCCTCTCTGAACAAGGAACACTGCAACCCCAGATGATCGTTTCGGCCTTCATTGGGCCTCTTCAGTGAGGTGTAGCAGTATTCCTCTAAGCACACTGAGCAAGGAGTCCACGTCTGGTTGCCCCTTTTTTTCCATAGGGAGACTAAATACACACAGAGAGAAGTGCACTCACAGGAACGAACAACCAGCTCAATACCATTGATAGCCTGAGCTATGGCGATTTACAGCCTGGGTGCCATTTCTTTTAGCCCAGTAATGCCTTTCCCAGAGTAGAACTTTCCTGTAGTATATCAATTCGATCCCGCCTATTACGGTCAGTCCAGCACCAAAATACCAGGCAATTCATCTCTGAAAAAGGAACACTGCAACCCCAGACAATTGTTTTGGCCTTCATTGGGCCTCGTCAGTGAGGTGTAGCAGTATTCCTCTAAACACACTGAGCAAGGAGTCCACATCTGGTTGCCTCTTTTTTTCCATAGGGAGACTAAATACACACAGAGAGAAGTGCACTCACAGGAACGAACAACCAGCTCAATACCATTGTTAGCCTGATCTATGGCGATTTACAGCCTGGGTGCCATTTCTTTTAGCCCAGTAATGCCTTTCCCAGAGTAGAACTTTCCTGTAGTATATCAATCTGAGCCCGCCTATTACGGTCAGTCCAGCGCCAAAATACCAGGCAATTCCTCTCTGAAAAAGGAACACTGCAACCCCAGACAATCGTTTTGGCCTTCATTGGGCCTCATCAGTGAGGTGTAGCAGTATTCCTCTATATTTATATATATGTGTGTGTGTACATATGTATGTATGCATTTACATGTGTATATATATTTATTTACAGACATATACACACATATAAACACATCAATACATATCTATACATATATAGGAATTGGAGTCCTTTGCAGTAAATTAGATGAAAATATGAAAAAGCATATTTATGCAATATTCCTATTTAATACATTATTATACTGTGTATTTACTGTAAATATTTCACATTATATATATATATATATATATATATATATATATATATATATATATATATATATATATATATATATATATATAGGTATATATATTTTTTTAGCAAAAAACCCATTAGATATATCTAGATATATCTAGAAATAGAACATATTTTGCTATGTGAAGAACATTGGATTGTAAATTCATATTTTGATATTTGGTTAGTGCACTTTAGGATATTCTATCAGATTTGCCTTCATTGACTTCTATGGGGGAGTGCGTTAACACGTTCACGATATTCTAATTTTGGCTTTTTGTGTGCATCGGATTAGTGCAAGAGCGAAAACTTTTTACTTTCAACTTGTAATACGAGCGCTATCCGATGCACACAAAAAGCTTACTTCTAGCTTAGTTATTGCGTGAGCAGGAGAATTAAATACTGCTTCACTTGTAATCTGGTCCTAAATATTACATTTTGTACTGCAAAAAAGTATTTGCAATGCATTGTCTTCATAGAGTCTGGAGTGCATTCCGTGAAATTCAGAACCCTGACACTCCTGCATTATACGCTGTGATTTCTTTGTATATGCATGAGCTCATTTTAAATATATTAATTACGTTTACACCCTAACATTAACCCCTAGTCTAAACACCCATAATCTGCTACTCCACAACACTAAATAAAGTTATTAATCCCCAATCCGCCGCTCCCCGACATCGCCAATGCTAAATAAAGTGATTAACCCCTAATCCGCCGCTCCCCGACATCACCAACACTAAATAAACCTATTAACCTCTAAACCGCCGGCCCCCCACATTGCTACTACTATAATAAACCTATTAACCCCTAAACCTCTGCCCCCCCACATTGCTACTACTATAATAAACCTATTAACCCCTAAACCACCGCCCCCCCACATCAGCAACACTAAAATAAAAGTATTAACCCCTAAACCACCAGTTGCCCCGCATTGCAACTAATAAACTAAAACTATTAACCTCTAAACTGCCGGCCCCTACATAGCAAAACACTAAATTAAACTATTAACCCCTAAACCTAACAACCCCCTAACTTTAAATTAAAAGTTACAATATAACTATCATAAAATAAATAAAAAACTTACCTGTGAAATAAAAAAACTAAGTTTAAAAAATAAATTAACCTAACATAACTATTCTAATAAAAAAAAAAACTAACAATTAAAAAGCCTAAATTACAAATTTAAATAAACCTAATACTATTAAAAAATTAAAAAATCTAGCATTACAAAAAAAAGTAAAAATTCCGAAAAATTAAAAAAAAACACTAAGATTAATAAAAATAAAATAGAATTCTATCAGTCAATCGGAATTAAGGTAGAAAAAATCCTATTGGCTGATGCAATTAGCCAATAGGATTGAAGTTCAATCCTATTGGCTGATCCAATCAGCCAATAGGATTGAGCTTGCATTCTATTGGCTGATTGGAACAGCCAATGGAATGTGAGCTCAATCCTATGGGCTGTGACTATACAGCTGGCCCGATGCGCTGTGTAATAAAAACAGACCTGCTCAGAAGAGTGCAGAGAGCGGGTCTGAAAAACTGACATATTTTTTAAAAATTCAAAGGAAATCTAAGGTTTTATAACGATAGCACTAATATAATGTTATATAATTCTGCACTATGTGCAGAGTTATATAACATTATATTTTAGGTTTACTGACACTTTAAGCTAATTTAATTTAATTTATTTAATTGTTGTTAATTTAGTAAATTTATTTAATTATAGTGTAGTGTTAGGAGCTATTGTAACTTAGGTTAGGTTTTATTTTACAGGTACTTTTGTATTTATTTTAACTAGGTAGTTATTAAATAGTTAAAAACTATTTAATAACTATTCTACCTAGTTAAAATAAATACAAACTTTTAAAATAAAAGTAAACCCTACGATAGCTACAATGTAACTATTAGTTATATTGTAGCTAGCTTAGGGTTTATTTTATAGGTAAGTATTTAGTTTTAAATAGGAATAATTTAGTTAATGATAGTAATTTTTAGTTAGATTTATTGTAATTATATTTAAGTTAAGGGGTGTTAGACTTAGGTTTAGGGGTAAATACATTTAGTATAGTGGCGGCGACGTTGGGGGCGGCAGATTAGGGGTTAATAAATGTAGGTAGGTGGTGGCGATGTTAGGGACAGCAGATTAGGGGTTAATAATATTTAACTAATGTTTGCGAGGCGGGAGTGCGGCGGTTTAGGGGTTAACATGTTTATTATAGTGGCGGCGACGTTGGGGACAGCAGATTAGGGGTTAATAAGTGTAGTTAGATTGCGGTGATGTTAGGGGCAGCAGATTAGGGGTTAATAAATATAATGTAGGTGTCTGCAATGTTGGGGGCAGCAAATTAGGGGTTCCTAAGTATAATGTAGGTGGCGGCGGTGTGCGGAGCGGCAGATTAGGGGTTAATAAATATAATGCAGGTGTCGGCGATGTCGGGGGCGGCATATTAGGGGTTAATAAGTGTAAGATTAGGGGTGTTTAGACTCGGGGTTCATGTTCGGGTGTTAGGTGTAGACATAAATTGTATTTCCCCATAGGAATCAATGGGGCTGCGTTAAGGAGCTTTACGCTGCTTTTTGGCAGGTGTTAGACTTTTTCTCAGCCGGCTCTCCCCATTGATTCCTATGGGGAAATTGTGCACGTGCACGTACGACCAGCTCACCTCTGACTTAAGCAGTGCTGGTATTGGAGTGCGTTAAGGAGCAAAATTTTGCTAAACGCTCACTTCTTGCCTTTTAACGCCGGGTTTGTAAAAACTCGTAATACCAGCGCTGCATGTAAGTGAGCGGTGAGAGAAAACTGCTTGTTAGCACCACATATCCTCTAACACAAAACTCGTAATCTAGCCGTTTGTTAGGTTAATTTATAGTTTAATCTTAGTTTTTTTTTAATTTCACAGGTAAGATTTATTTATTTTAAGATAGTTATATTGTAACTTTTAGGGGTGAATAGTTTAATTCAGTGTTTTGCAATGTGGGGGCTCACGGTTTAGGGGTAAATAGGTTTAGTTTATTAGTCACTATGTGGAGGGCTGGCGGTTTAGGGGTTAATAGGTTTGGTTTATTAGTTGCAATGTGGGGGGCTGGAGGTTTAGGGGTTAATACTTTATTATAGTGTTGATGATGTGGGGGGCCAGCGGTTTAGGGGTTACTAGATTTTTTTAGTGTTGGCGATGTGGGGGGGTCGGCGATGTAGGTGGACGGCAGATTAGGGGTTAATAGGTTTAATATAGTATTTGCGATGCGGGAGGGTAGTGGTTTAGGAGTTAATAGGTAGTTTATGGGTGTTAGTGTACATTGTAGCATTTTAGTTATGAGTTTTGTGAAACATTTCTGTTTCGCAAAATCCATAACTAATGGTCTCAGATAGCGGAATTGATAATGTCAGTATAGGCTGTAACACAAGCATTTTAGCTGGACCGCACAACCTGTAATACGACGCTATGGAAAATCCAGCACTCAAACTGCATTTTTCGAGTGCAGAATGGAGGGTTGTGTTAAGGCTAAAATGCTTGCAGTATAGCTATAGTGCTGAGAGTTGCAATATGCGTTAACTGCCATTTCACACGCAATTACAAATTTTTCAGCAGTATAGCTCTATCTGAAAGATATTTTACTTTGAATTTCTTTCACCCACCAAAGTGCTTCAGCTTCTCTTTTACTGTCATTTGCATGGTGAAAAAAGCAGCATCATCAGTGCTTCACACTTTGCTTTACTGTAATCTTGTAGGATTTCATTATATTCTCAGAGAATTTAAAGTAAACTTCTATTATCTGAAGAGGGAAAAAAGGACTATGTTTGCACATGTCAGATGCACACTCCCTTCCAAGTCCTGCGACAAGCATTCTGATTAGATACTTAAAGGGATATGAAACACAGTTTTTTTCTTTCATGACTTAGATAGAGAATACAAGTATAAATTAATGCCCAATGTATGTTTATTATCTATTTTGCTTCCTTCTTTTAGTATCTTTTGTGGAATAAACAACAATGTGCATGGGTGAGCCAATAACATGAGGCATACATGTGCAGCCACCAATCAGCAGCTTCTGAGCCTATCTAGATATGACTTTTTATCAAAGGATACCAAGAGATTGAAGCAAATTAAATGATAGAAATAAATTGGAAAGTTGGTTAAAACTTTATGCTTTCTCTGAATCACGAAAGAAGAAAATGGGTTTAATTTCCCTTTAAAATAATTTTACAATATTGTGTAGTTACTTAAGGAAATTTTGAATTAAATATTTTCCTTCTTTTACAAAGAAGTTTTCATGTGATATTTTTAGTCAGGTTTTTACAAATATGAGTTGAACAAGAGGGCGCCACATAGCGTAATAAAGTTTGAACAAAATGCAAGTTGAAATGAATCAAAAATGCTTACCAAATGAATATGCACCGTACTGTGACCGGTGCTGACAAGCCGACTAACACTTACAGTGGTTAGTACACTGGTGTCTGTAGTATGCTGCGTCTGGATGAAGGTCGAGTGATTCTGTCTGACTCCGTGTTGGGTCAATCACTTTCTTTACCAACGTGATATTGCTATGTTAGATTCACACTGCAATCAATGTGACAGATCTTGACCCTTGCAACTTGAAGATAAAAGCAAAGGACAACTTCCGTAAAAGTAAAAAGATATTTATTCCATACAAGTACCGCTACGCGTTTCTCGACCGTAACTGGTCGTTTCCTCAGGCATGAAATAATGAAATATGCTGTATCACTTTCAAGTGATTCACCAACTGGTTGACATGGCTCTTTTACTTGTCACTAGTGAGAGCTGATTGTGCTATTATTGTGATGTGCCAGAGGGACAGCAATAATTACAAAAAATCTGTTGTCCCTGTTAAATAGACAATAAACACATTTAGACTACAAAATAGAATGTTTAGTTATGCATAAGGAAACAACTTTGCAATATATTTGTATTATTTATTTTGCTCCCTTTTATGTAAATTAGCTCTTAGAATTAAGCAATTTCTACTTTTCAGAAAATTAAAAGCACCCTGCTGGTTTTTCAAGGCTAATCCTACTAGATGTATTACTTATACTTAATTACTTTATACTATTTTTATGCCCTTGGCTAGCCTTGCTGTCTGCAGACTAAGGGGCCAATTTATCATGGCTCGAATGGGGCCAAACACCCCTCTTAAGACCGCTGCTCCTTAACTCGTCCGCCTCCTCTGAGGCGGTGGACATCAATCCACCCAATCGCATACGATCGGGTTGATTGACACTCCCTGCTAGCAGCTGATTGGCCTGCGAATCTGCAGGGGGCGGCATTGCACAAGCAGTTCACCAGAACTGCTTGTGCAATGATAAATGCCAACAGAGTATGCTCTCAGTATTTTTCGATGTCTGGCAGACACGATCGCTACAGCGGATCATGTCTGCCATACAAATAATAAATCGGCCCCTAAAGCTCAGATTGCAAAACAACAGAAACATCTTCTAATTACAAGTGGTTTACTCCCTAGTCAAAAAGGATGATCTACCTGGAGGCATTCTGAAGTAATTGATGACTCCAGACTAGTTATCAGAAGCCATCCTAAAGTTACTGAAGTATGCCCACAGGCCGAAATATTTAAATGAGATGACTCTAGAATCATTCACTGACTGTTCATGCTTGTGAAGTAATCAGTAAATAAACTTCTTATCATTCTGAAGTCATCACTCAGAATTTTTTAATTTAGCTGATTACTCTACAAGCCTAATGATGTCTGATGATGAGCAATTTACTTCTACAGTAGTTTGATGATCATCGAATGACTCTAGGATGGTCTCTAAATAAGTAAATTTACTTTTCATAAAATAAATTATTTACCATTAAAATATATATGTAGCTCACGGCTTTTCTCAAATATGAATTCTTTCCAATAATAATTTATATTTTCATGTCCCTCCATTACCTGCCCCCCGGCCTCCTCAATGTCACAATTTCTCAATTTTCCTTTTGACAGGTAACTGGTTCATCCTACAGGGGATGCACTACATGCCCTATACAACTTAGCATCTGCACACTCCTGAGCTGGTAATTTGAAGTAGTATTGACTGCTAGTCAAACGGCACAAGTGCAGTTATAACTCCGGTCTCACTGCAGCTTCATTTAAACAGTGAATCTTCCTTTTCCTTAGTGATTCACTGTTAACTGTTGTGGTGACACCAGCATATGGATTTACTGTGCGACAAACCCCCTAATAAAAACAAGCTGCACATGACACATGTTATTCCTGGCCATAAAGGGGTTAATCAGGTAGCTTGCAAGATTAATTTTAGCTGTAGTGTAGAGATTACCGTCCCACCTGACAACTCCCTACCTGATCCCTCCCAAACAGCTCTCTTACCTCCCTCACCCCCCACTTGTCCCCACCATCTTAGGTACAGGCAGAAAGTATGCCAAAATGCAGTTTTTTTTTATTATAATAATTTTTTTTTGCAGTGTAGTGATCCCCCTCCCTGATCTCCCCCAAAGAGCTCTCTAAACCTCCCCTCCCACTAATAGTGGTCATCTTAAGTACTAGCAGCTGCCCGCCAGTACAATTAGATACTTTTTTTCCCTGTATTTTATTGGTCCCCACACCTCCCCCTCCGGTGATTGTTAGTAAGGGCCCCATTCCACATTTTTTTTCTGTAGTGTAGCTCCCCATCCCTCCCTCTTCTTTCATTTTTTTTCTGTAGTGTAGGGCCCACCCCAAGAAAATTAAACAAAATTGATAATAGAAGTAAATTGGAAAGTTTTTTCAAATGGTTTGCTCTGTCTGAATCTGGAAAGAACAATGTTGGGTTACATGTCTCATTAATGTGCCGTTTTGGAGACCTGAAGTAAACCATAAACAAATGATAGCTTGCATAACAAAACACATGTAAATGAAATGGAAATAAATTTATACACATGTAAAATAAAGGTTTATTGATGAAAAAAGGTTTTAATATTGATTTGAAGAGATATAGGCCGCAAGTTATCAAGGTCTGTAGGACCTGATCCGACAGTGCGGATCAGGTCTGACAGACCTCGCTGAATACGGCGAGCAATATTCTCACTGTATTCAGCATTGCACCAGCAGCTCACAAGAGCTGCTGGTGCAACGTCGCCCCCTGCAGACTCGTGGCCAATAGGCCGCCAGCAGGGGGTGTCAATCAACCCGATCGTACTAGATCGGGTTGATTTCCGGCGATGTCTGTCCGCCTGCTCAGAGCAGGTGGACAGGTTATGGAGTAGCGGTCTTTAGACCACTGATTCATAACTGCTGTTTCTGGCGAGTCTGAAGACTCACCAGAAACATGGGCCATCAAGCTCCTTACAGAGCTTGATAACTAGAGGCCATAGTATTTTACACGTACAGGACTAGGAAGGGTTCAAAGGTGTATATGAATGTTTGTGTATTTGTATGTGTATATTTTCAACATTCCAAATATAAAAAATTTAATAAAGCATGCAAAAAAATCAATCAAATTAGCCAAAATTGAAAATGAAAGATTTATTGCAAAGGATACTAAGTCAAACCCTAAAAGTTTTTTTAAGTACATACATGGCAAAAAATCTAAGAACGAAATTATAGGTACATTAAAATGTGTGAAGGATAGCATGATTAGCAGTTTCAGGGACAATTTGTTATGTTTTTCAGTATACACAAGAGAGGAACCAATAGAAGATACTTTGAAACAAACTATAACAGTCAAGCCCATACCATTAACTGGGTTATCTCTAGAGAATATCAGGAAAAAATGTATAATATTAAGGTAAATAAAACTCCAGGCTCAGATGGAATACATCCAAGTGTTTTATGGGAACTTGGCACTGTTATAGCCAAATCTCTGTTCTTAATTTTTCAAGAATCATCCTCCGAATATAGTACCACAGGACTGATGTGATGCTACCTTTTAAAAAGGGAAACAGGGCTAATCCAGGAATCTATAGACCAGTTAGTCTGACATCAATAGTGGGGAAGACACTTGAAGGGATTATAAAGGATTATATGAATGATTATATTTGTGTAAACAAGATTATGGGGTAGATTTACCAATGTCTGTCCGACATGATACGCTGTCGGCATTTCATTACACAAGCAGTTCACCAGAACTGCTTGTGCAATGCAGCCCCCCTGCAGATTCACGGCCAATCAGGGGGTCAATGAGCCAGATTGAATAAAATCGGGCGGATTGAAGACCGCAGCCTAAGAGGCAGTGGACAAGTTATGGAGCAGCAGTCTTAAGACTGCTGCTTCATAACTGCTGTTTTTCGGTGAGCCTGAAGGCTCACGCAGAAACAAAAGGAACAAGGGCCATTCGGCCCTTGTTAAATCTACCCCTAAGAGTTCAAATTATCATGGTTTTATGAGAAATAGATCATGTCAAACTAATCTAATTAGATTCTGCGAGTAAGTAAGTAAAAATATAGATAAAAGGGAATCAGATGATGTGATATACTTGGATTTTTGTGAAGGCATTTGATACAGTGCCACATGAGAGATTAATGTACAAATAGAAGGGACTGGGAATTGCTGAAAATGTTAGCTCATGGATAAAACACTGGATAAAAGACATGGAGCAACAAGTAGTAGTAAATGGATCATACTCAGATTAGACACAGTTAAATAGTTTTTAAAAAGTTTTAAACTGCCCCATGCAGCAATGTTATTTGTAAATCCTCTTCTTCCTGTCACTTCAATGTAAACTTATCATTATCAGTTTAACAACCAGCTATGTACCCTGTACGACGCTGGTCTTTCTATGTGGCTTGTTTTTTTAATAGCACAGTCTTATGATTATAGAAATGGAAAAATATTCAGCCCTACAAACTTAAAACTTCACCAGTCACCACTGGTATGTATGTACAGTATGTGTTTATTGTTTTTAACTTAAAGATATATATATGTATGCATAAGGAAAGTGATAACCACCATGAATATTTCCGTACATCCCCATAGAAGTCTGATATGTGAAGGATTTAGAGCATAAGCACTATCCAACATGCAGAATGAATTTGCCCTAAACTGGGCTAGATTACCAGGGGAGTGCAAAATATTGCTTTCACAATATTTGTGCTACAGTTTGCAATACCAGCGCACGCTAATGTGCGCTGGTATTACAAGTTAGATGCATTGCGAATGTGACCTTTCATTCACATTGCACAGAAGCATTGCACACACTGTCATGATTCCTCCGTTCATCGCCGTGTCGCCGCGGCTCCCCGATCTCTTCTGGGTTCCTACGTCACGTTGCTAGGCAACGTGACGCATTCTCTAGACAACCCCTATGACGTAACGGCCTCTCTCTGCCTTTAAATCTCGGCGGGAGATTTACTCGGGGCCCGTTTGTTCTCTTTTGCCGGACCCTGTCTATGTGAGTACTATCTTTTGGAGTCTGACCCTATCCTTCCTGACTTAGTTTTGCCTATACCTCTTGCCTACAAATCTTGTTTGCTTACGAACCTGCTTAAGAGGACTTTATTATTTGTTTGCTGTCAAACCTGCTTAAAAAGACATTATCATCTGTTTGCTTGCTAACCTGCCTACAAGGACACTATTATTTTGTTTGCGGACACCTGCTTAAAGGGACATTATCTTTGTTTGCTTTAATCCTGCTAAAAAGGACAATATCATTTGTTTGCTGAAAATCCTGCTTAAAAGGACATTAACATTTGTTTGCGGACATCTGCTTAAAGGGACTTTATCTTTGTTTGCTTTAATCCTGCTAATAAGGACATTATCATTTGTTTGCTGACAATCCTGCTTAAAAGGACATTAACATTTGTTTGCGGACACCTGCTTAAAGGGACTTTATCTTTGTTTGCTTTAATCCTGCTAATAAGGACATTATCATTTGTTTGCTGACAATCCTGCTTAAAAGGACATTAACATTTGTTTTCGGACACCTGCTTAAAGGGACTTTATCTTTGTTTACTTTAATCCTGCTAATAAGGACACTATCATTTGTTTGCTTTAATCCTGCTAAAAGGACATTATTATTTGTTCGCTGATAACCTGCTTAAAGGGACATAATCTTTGTTTGTTTCTATTTCCCTGAGAAAGGAACGCTATCTCCTGTAAATCAATTCTGTCCTCAAGAAGATATATTGAATTACTATTCTTTTGGGAAGTTCTTATATCCTGCTTATTTTGTTTCCTGAGTGGGTCACGTCCTGGATATTTCTCAGTGTGCCAGCGTGTGTTTTAATATCCACGCTAGCAGTTGGGTTAAATCCTGAACTGACTAAATACGGCTGACACACACAAGAGTGCCCTTCCATAGGCTTCAATGGGAGCCTTGTGCTCATGCCTTCAGACATGGCATGAGAACCTATCTCAGTGAAGGGGGTAAGTCGTGCAGCGATGGGCAGCAAATTTAAGTATATATATATACAGTATCTCACGAAAGTGAGTACACCCCTCACATTTTTGTAAATATTTTATTATATCTTTTTATGTGACAACACTGAAGAAATGACACTTTGCTACAATGTAAAGTAGTGAGTGTACAGCCTGTATAACAGTGTAAATTTGCGCTCCCCTCAAAATAACTCAACACACAGCCATTAATGTCTAAACCGTTGCCAACAAAAGTGAGTACACCCCTAAGTAGAAATGTCTAAATTGGGCCCAATTAGCCATTTTCCCTCCCCGGTGTCATGTGACTTGTTAGTGTTACAAGGTCTCAGGTGTGAATGGGAAGCAGGTGTGTTAAATTTGGTGTTATCACCTCACACTCTCTCATACTGGTCACTGGAAGTTCAACATGGCACCTCATGGCAAAGAACTCTCTGAGGATCTGAAAAAAAAAATTGTTGCTCTACATAAAGATGGCCTAGGCTATAAGTAGATTTCCAAGACCCTGAAACTGAGCTGCAGCACGGTGGGCAAGACCATACAGCGGTTTCACAGGACAGGTTCCACTCAAAACAGGCCTTGCCTTGGTCGACCAAAGAAGTTGAGTGCACATGCTCAGCGTCATATCCAGAGGTTGTCTTTGGGAAATAGACGTATAAGTGCTGCCAGCATTGCTGCAGAGGTTGAAAGTTTGGGGAGTCAGCTTGTCAGTGCTCAGACCATACGCCGCACAATGCATCACATTGGTCTGCATGGCTGTTGTCCCCGAAGGATGATCCCCTCCCTTCAGAGACATGATAACAACACACATCCAAGACGACCACTGCCTTGCTAAATAAGGTGAGGGTAAAGGTGATGGACTGGCCAAGCATGTCTCCAGACCTAAACCCTATTGAGAATATGTGGGGCATCCTCAAATGGAAGGTGGGGGAGTGCAAGGTTTCTAACCTCCACCAGCTCCATGATGTCATCATGGAGGAGTGGAAGAGGACTCCAGTGGCAACCTGTGAAACTCTGGTGAACTCCATGCCCAAGAGGATTAAGGCAGTGCTGGAAAATAATGGTGGCCACACAAAATATTGACACTTTGGGCCCAATTTGGACATTTTCACTTAGGGGTGTACTCACTTTTGTTGCAAACAGTTTAGACATTTATAGCTGTGTGTTGAGTTATTTTGAGGGGACAGCAAATTTACACTGTTATACAGGCTGTACACTCACTACTTTACAGTGTCATTTCTTCAGTGTTGTCGCATGAAAATATGTAATAAAATATTTACAAAAATGTGAGGAGTGTACTCACTTTTGTGAGATACTGTATATGAATATATAAATATATATTTTTGTGTTAATATGTGTATATACACATATTAACACCTAAATATATATGTACATAAGCATTTATATATTTACAGGGATAACCCCTAGACCACAATGTAAAGGCACTTTTCAGTGGCTTTCTTTTCTAACACCCCACATCCACCGACTATAACCCCTAAATACTGCTTAGTGCAGTGTTTTATAACAAAAAAAAAGATGCTGACATATTTTTTTTAGTAAATGGCTGGTTATTTATCGTGAGCCTGTAAACTGGCAAATTTGCACTAAAGTAGTGCTCCACTTATAATCTAGCCCACTATCTCTTATACAGTAAAAAGTAACATAATATAAAGGACTTGTAAAATAAGAGCAAAAATAGAAGTGCTATTGATTGCATTCCAGCAATGTTAATAAACAATATAGCTAATATTTTATGCTCCACTTGTAGTCTAGCTCATTATATTTAAATGCAATAACCCGTAAACACAGCTTGATATTGTGGTCTAATATTCATATTTTTTTTTGGTTGTTTTTAATCTTTAGTGTTATAGTAAACATGTTTTAAGTACTTACAAGTAAAGTACTGTTTTTTAAAAAGTAATGTGGTAGTAACATAGTTACCTTTACAGATCTTTTTTGATTAAAAAAGGATTTACCAAGTGGACTGACAAGAATACCTACCAATTTAACACAACCAATCATAATCTTTGTCTTTAGTAAAGAATATTACTAAGCTTTTTTTTAAATGATATATTGTATTGCCATTCACTATGTCCTCTAGCAGAGTCCTACAGTTTGAATACTCCAATCCTATTATACATTTTGTAGCACTTCATTGAACCTTTAAACCCTTTATAGTTCGTAATGTAATTTTTAATACTCTGGGGCACAATAGTAAAAAACTCATCAAAAATCATGTAAAATATTTGGGATTTTTTTTTTACCATTATATTGTAATGTATGTGTCTCTCCTTCACATCCAAAACCCTGCATAGTGTGATAAACAGCTCTCAAACTAACATTGTCCTTTCTAAAGTTATTTGAGAACAATTCTTAAATAATCTTGACGGACCAGAAATCTTTAGATAATTAGGTGAGAAGTTAACAGCAGTAACGTCTCCAGAAATTAAATATAGGGGGTGCACTTCCCAGATGTCCAACAGGTATTTGTAGTTGAGTATTAATGAGTGGGGTGAGACCATGTTGGTAGTGCAGAATAATGGTGGGAGATGGTTTTCAAATTTTGTGCATTACATACTTCTTTTATGTGTACATTTGTTTGCTCCCTAACTTGGTCTTTATAGTATGGACGATATGTAGTGGCATAATGTGGAAGGGGATTAACCTGAAATTTAGGGAGGCAGAGAGTGCAAGTAAGGCAGAACAGATGGAACCATCTGGCTGAAATATCTCACTGCATAGCCCTTGAGCTCTCTGCAAAATGTTAGCAGCCTTCCTAAAAGAAGATAGCTCTGGTGACTGGCCCCTACCCACAGTCTAATTTGATTTACTGGGCTAATGGGCACTCGTAGGAGCTCTGACAATCCTTCAACTTTTGATACACTGCAAGACTTTAGTGTATCTTCTTATGCACAATGGGGCCGATTTATCAAGCTCCGTATGGAGCATGATGCCCTTTGTTTCCGGCAAGCCTTCAGGCTCGCCAATAACAGAAGTCATGAAGCAGCGGTCTAAAGACCGCTGCCCCATAACTTGTCCTCCTGCTCTGAGGTCGCAGACAGAAATCAACCCGATCAAATACGATCAGGTTGATTGACAACCCCTGCAAGCTGCCGATTGGCCACAAATCTGCAGGGGGCGGTATTGCACAAGCAGTTCTGGCAATGATAAATGCAAAGAGCAAGGGGCAGGACTGAAAACAGAGCTATTCTGCAGTCTTACATTTTGCCGAGTGGTAACTGCAGTTGGACAAGTTATCTGCTTCATATATTTTCCTGTTAGACATGCTGGTATCAATCTAGGTATAATAGTTATCATGCATCTAGATTCCTATATTCTATATATCTTCACCACTGTATGATTCATTATGCAGAGTCACCACTGATTTGTTATGCTATGTATAGCCACCACTTTGGTAAGTTATGTCATGTTAAAACTAACCATTATAGCTATTATAGTTATAATAAATCAGATTAACAGTCAAGAATTTGGCTTGATAACAGAAATTTATTTTCTCTATCATTATATGTAAAATAGTTATCTATAGCTGCTTAACACATCAATAGAACATTTTGTTAAGAAGCGGTAATTATAGGGTATATCATTTATTTGTGTTCTCCTGTGTAGCCAAAAAATCCTAGCACCGGCCCCAGACCTAGTTATTACCTTTGTCTAAATTGGAGTTGATTACAGTGATCCATTAAAGTATAAGGGGAATTTTTAATATATATAGATAATAATAGGGTGCTTTCCTAAAGAATTGTATTAAACCCATTATCAGCTATTTTGATTTACACAGTGGTAACTGATTCACCTTTTTCTATATTCCTCCATAGTTTCCCTACTTAGTTTATTCTAAAAAAAATTATATTACATTAGTTTGGAGTGATCTATTTTTCAACCATGTTGATTGTCAATCATGGTCTTATTTGAACAAATATACTTATGGGGTAGATTTATCATAACACGAGCGGACATGATACGATGTAGAGTATCATGTCCGCTGCACATACGCTGTCGGCATTTATCATTGCACCAGCAGTTCTTGTGATCTGCTTGTGCAATGCCGCCCCCTGTATACACATACAAGTATATCAAACTGATGTATACCAATGATATCAATTATTGAGTATTAAAAAAAGGACCTTCATATAAAATTAACCTCCATTTATACAATAATGTTATTGCTAAAATACAAAATGAAAATGTTCCCTTTGTAATGTGTATTTGGTTATATTCTTCTCACACCTCTTTAAGGTAAAATTAATTTGCATAATTAGGGCTAGCATTAGGACCACTGTTACAAGTAGAGTTAGAGTTGCAGCATATCTGGCAACTAAAGAGTTAATGGAAGTTTTTACTTTCCAGTGGCAAACTAGTATTAGTTTTAATGAGAAGTTTATAACTTCTATGAGAAAACTTGTAATCTAGCCCATAATAGGTTGCTTTCAACACTTGAAATCATGCTCAGTGATTCATCATATCTGTGATGAAGTGTTAAGATTTATTGCTGTTTGTAATTAAGAATTAATTTAGTGAGTTTTCTGTACAGGGATAGGCATGGTGTCCGTACACGGACACTGGTGTCCGTGACTAACCCTCGCAGTCTCCACCACAACCTTAGTATATCTTTTCTTTCTGATTAAATAATAGGAATAAAAAAAAAATATGTAGTGTGAATAAAGTTAGTGGCTTGTCAAGCAATATTGGGTGATAATTTATGGAATAAATAAAGCGTGAGTGAAATACTGGATGTGTATCTGCATCTGTATTATAACACCCAGCTCTATACAAAGACACAGTAGTGACACTAGTACATGCATTTAGCCAGACAAGGGCTTGTTATAAGGTCAGTGGTATCTGCATCAGTATAATAGGTGCTCTGACAAAATGCAGAAAGACATTTGGCAGAAGGACATTTGGCAGACAGACATTTGGCCGACAGACATTTGGCTGACAGACAGAAAGCTAAAGAATGTTCCGATTTCGGCCGAGGGCAGATACGTTCCAGAGTGCTCTGTTCTAATCACAGCCTTGGGCGCCGCAACTGCCTCTGGGAACTTTACCATGGGTCCTAGGCCGCACGTTTTGTAATTCTCTGTCTGGGAAACTATCTATCTATCTATCAAATCTATCTATTTATCTATCAAATCTATCTATCTATCTATCTATCGTATCTATCAAATGTATCTATTGCATCTATTGATCTATCTATCTAATCTATGTATCTATCTATCTATCTATCAAATCTATCTATCTCGTGGCCGGACTGTTATGTGACAGCCACTTGTGTTTCAGCCAAATGTCCGTCGGCCAAGTGTCCGTCGGCCAAGTGTCCGTCGGCCAAAAGTCCGGCCACGGTATAATAACACCCAGCGCTATATAATGACACAGTAGTGACACTGGCACATGGGTATAGCCAGAGGAGGGCTGGTTATAGGATCAGTGGTATCTGCATCAGTATAATAACACCCAGTGCTATATAATGACACAGTAGTGACACTGGCACATGGGTATAGCCAGAAGAGGGCTGGTTATAGAATCAGGGGTATCTGCATCAGTATAATAACACCCAGCACAATATAATGACACAGTAGTGACACTGGCACATGGGTATAGCCAGAGGAGGGCTGGTTATAGGATCAGTGGTATCTGCATCAGTATAATAACACCAAGCACTATAAAATAATGTTTTTAATTTCAAATGTACCTTGGTGTCCTTCGCTAAGGTCTGTACTTTGGAAAATGTCTGCCACAGCCTGTGCCTATCCCTGCTTCTGTATTACCTAAACAATATTATATGTTATTGTTTTCAGCAGACCATGCACTTTCAAATGAGATGCCTATGCTATAGTTTCCAAGAGAGCTGTAGGTCCTTCTTTAGAGTGTAACCATCCAAAGCTGAAAGGTACCACAGAAAACATCATCTGCATGTCACTCTTTGTGATGAGATGTTAAAAAATAAGTATTAGGTTGTCCTAAGTTATGCCAAAACATTTCGGTTTTTGAGATTGTCATTTTCACTGCAATTACATAATAGACTGGGATATTTATATCTTCATTTAAATAAAAAAAAGTTTATAGGAATGTCTTTAACTTGTGCCAAATACTGTTTTCTTTATTACGATTAAAAGAAGAAGCAAAAGGAACAGATAACATAATCTTAAAAAAAACACACACAGTTAAACAACTGCACTATTAAAGGGAATATCCATAACAACTATTAACAGTAGTATTGACTGGCTTTTTCTAACAATATCTGTGCTTGAATATGGTATAACAATAATTGTAAACATAAGGCATTCTGTATCAACCAAATTTGACTAACAATAAACCTGAAATGGACGCTTAAGAGGAAAATAAAGTAATCATTATAAATAGCACACTTGCTTGTTCACACAATCATCCACCAAATTGGTATTTGTGGTTAGATTATGGCTCTAATATTGCTCTTATTTATTATGTAGATTGACAGCTTTTGGATTTGTATTTTGAAATTGCAGCAGGCCACAGATATTAATTAGAGAGTCATATGAAGAGTACAGTAAATATGTTCATGTGTCTACAACTCAGGGCTCGTTTCTATTGAGCCGTAATTCCATTTGCGCGCACTCGCAAACCGATAAATATGCTGTCAGAAGCAATATTGTTTATCGACTGCTTCCAACGGCCTGTTATAACCTAATTTCGGCAACCTGGGTCCGGCTGCCGCAAATATTATCGCGCCCCATACAAAGTATAGGAAGCCGCTAATCTTTAAAGTATACCCGGTTTTCAATGCCCGCGTAAACCGTAAATGCACTGTGGAAGCTGCCGATACACTAACAAAAATTACACCCAGCTCAACTATGTGTAAAACAGGAAAAAGGTGCTCTTTGAGACCTTTTTCCCATTGAAATCTAACCCGACACATCAAAACCCCTCTATCCGTCACCCCCCACATCGCAATTTATAATAAATGTATTAACCTCTAAACCGCCATGCTCCACAATGCAAACTAGCTATTAAATCTATTATCCCGTAATCTGCAATGTCCCCCACAACGCAAACTATCTATTAAATCTATTAAAACAAAAGCCTAACTCTAACCCCCAGATAGGTACTCACGGTTCCTGAAGTCCGACGGTGAAGTCTTCTTCCAAGCGGCGACCTCTTCTATATTCATCCAGCACCACGGAACTGAAGACCGGCGACCGCAGAATTGAAGACCTGCGACCGTGGTACTGAAGACCGGTGACCGCAGAACCATGGAGCGTGGAGGATCCTCTTCGTACGATCGCAGCCATACACTGAATAGTGAATTTAAGGTATGCAATTAAATATGGAGTCCCTTGCATTCCTAGTGGCTGATTTGATTCTTCAAATTCAAATCAACCAATAGGACGAGAGCTACTGGAATCCTATTGGCTGATTTCAGTAGCTCTTATGTCTACATTGTTAGTCTAAAGTCCTAGGGATTTTTGGAGGAGCAGTCTGTAACAATTTGGTAACTTTACTTTTAAGATTGAACTGACCTCTTCTTTACATTTTTCTGGATAGTAATCAATTATAGGGTTGTCATCAGGGTTTCATTGTTTTATTTGAGAAACTGTTAACGACTGTGAAGAAATAAGCACCCTTTTTACCCATGTCAGTAGTTTAGAGGGTTGTGATTTGTTTTTATTTTGATAGATCAAATGTCTGCTATTTTTCCTCTGGAAAAAAAATATATTTATACTCACTTTCCTACTATAAAAAAGATGCATCAACATCTAACTCTAACTTACTCAGGTAATAGTACTGCAAGTAAGATATTAATCTACCAAACAGGAAAAAACTGACAAAAGAAAAGGAAAGGAAAACAATTCAGCCCATGCACAGGCCATTTTCAAGCTAAAACCATATGGTAATCATAAATACAATTTAGATTGAAATTACTATACTTTTGTTCCAGATTACGAGTGAAGCGCAAATTAATTAACATTTTTGCGCTTGTCGGCTTGCGCTCATATTACGAGTTGAAAGTAAACTGTTTCGCCCAAGTGGTAACCTGATAAGCACAAAAGTCCAAAGTTAGAATATTGCATGCGCGATCACGTATTCCCCCATAGAAGTCAATGTAGAAAAAAAGTAGAAAAAACCTAACACCCCTCTCAAACCCGAGCACATATTCTCATTTGTGCTAACCCAACAAGAAAATATGAATATTTCACATTCCAATGTTCTGCACATAACAAAATATGTTCTATATAATCATAAATAAATATTTCTACATATATCTAATGTTTTTTTTAGTACAATATATATCTATACCTATATATAGATGATTATATATAGGCATAGATATATACAGATATATATCGGAATATATATAATTGGAAATACATAGAACATATTCTGCTATGTGCAAAACATTGGAATGTCAAATATTTACAATAAATACACAGTTAAAATCTTTATTAAACATGAACATTGCATAAATATGTTTTTACATGTTTTCATGTAAAGGGCCCCAATGCACTGATATATATGTATACATATGTATTTATGTGTTTATATGTGTCTGTAAATACATATATACACATATAAAAACATAAATACATATGTACACATATATAGACATATATAGACATATAAATATACATACATATACACAGGGGTGAAAAATATCACTATGGTTTACTAGTCAGGGGTTATAACTACTAGCCCAGAGGGAAAAAGTTAGTCCACTCAAAGTTAAAGATATGAAAAAGTCAAATTTCTAAGTAGTCCGCTCCAATTTCTAAGTAGTCTGGGGCCACTGAAAATTTAAAACCTTGCATATTTAAACATGTGTATGTATGTAGTATCTCAATGTTAAAGCCCTTTGCCCGCCTTTTTTATTTACAACTGAAATCTCATATCTTTAAGCCCTTTTAACTTTTGTGTGCAATATTTTTTTTTTATTTATTTTTTTTCAAAGATCTTTATTGTATAAAAAAGAAAATGTTACAACAGTTCAGGGACAACCAGCCTACACATATTACAATTAGTCAAAGTACAGATGTCCATTCCCACAAACTTGTGGAAGTTCAATTCAGAGAGCAGAGTAAGCGCTCTGAGGTGTGACATGAGTTTTTTGTACAGTATATTTGAGGTAGACATCCACTCTCCTCTCTTTCCTTGAGTGGGTAGACTGGGAACCATTGCAAGCTCAAAATTTTTAACATTTTTTTAAACAAAATATAGATAAACTAATATAAACAGTTGGGACTTGTAGGTCCTTGTGACTTTATAGTATGGAGTAACCTATAAAATAAACAATTTTCACGTGTACCCTGTAATATTAAAAAAAATCAATAAACAATTACTAGATTCATAATTTGTTGTGGTCTATTCATTCGTATAGCAACAGTGATAGAATATAATATCCTAATGGGTGGGGAAGGATAAAAAGGGGGGGAGAAGAAGGAAAGATATATGGGTGATGGGGGAGAGATGTGTTAGCATGTTAGGAATCATTTGCAGGATTATTTATGTTTGTGGGTTATGTTGAATTAATAAAGGATAGTATATTGGATATAAGTGGTTTTGCTCCTCAGCCTTTTGTAGCAGCAGACCATTGCACTAACATAAGCTCATGAGTTACTACTTTCCTATTTCTAAATAGTGATGTCTTTCCAAATGTATTTGTTATGTTACTTGTAGTTTCCACTGGTCTAGTATGGGTATTATGGTTGATTTTCACCTCCGATGGTTTTGCACAGTTAAGGAGAATTATAAGTAGGGAGTGGATGGCCATGTTTCTTATCTTAAGTAATTGATAAAAAAGCAATATTTCTGGGCTTAACGGTAAGTCGATTGAGAGTTTGTCCCTGATGAATACTATAATTTCTAGCCAGTAAGGTGCAATTTTGTTGCAGCCCCACCATATGTGTAAGAGGTCAGCTTCCTCTCCACAACCCCTCCAGCACTTCCCACTTGTCTTTTTGTAAATGTGTTTTCTCATGGTAGGGGTCAAGTACCACCTTGATAAAGAAATGTGTAATTAATTTCTAGTATACTTAAGGAGATTGAAGATGTTTTGTGAGCCTGAAACATTTTTCCCCATTCCTTTTGATCTATCTGTATGTTTAAGTCTATATGCCATCTATAGATATATGAGGGTAAGGTATCGTTGGGTATAAGTAATTTGTATATCATGGATAGCATGTGTCTTGCTGTACATTCAGCCAGGCATAGGTTCTCAAAATGCATAGTCTGTCTTGTCAGGTAAGGTCTTTTATTGTGCAATTGTATGTAATGTGCAACCTGTGCATATTAAAACCAAGAGGATAACATGGGAGCGTCCAATTCCATATGTTTGTCATGCGGTATAAGTTTGCCATCCCTTATTATAGAGCCAATAGCACAGTTCTTAATATGGGGAGATATTGGGTTGGGATGACTGTATTTGTGTAATGGGATGTCGGGGTTTTCTTTAAAGGGTGCTAGGGGAGAGGGTATTGAGGAGATGTGCGAGGTTGTGTTCATTAGTTTATCCCATTGGGTAAATAGTTAGTCTAGAAGTGGGTATATTTTTATTTTTGCAGGTCTGTTTTGTGGAGAAATCCATGCCAGAGAACCCACATTCTCAAAGCTCAGAATATCCGAGTCCAGTTGAATCCACTGTTTCTGGTTAGACAGAGAGCACCACTCTGGTATACATTGTAGAAGAATAGCTAGTCTATATTGGTTCAAGTTTGGTACTCCTAATCCTCCTTTTTCCCTAGGCAGATAGAGTGTCTTTCTCAAAACTCAGGGTTTAACTTTGTTCCATATGAACACTTCTATCCTAGCTTGTAGCTTAGAAAGAAAATGGTAAGGCAGCGGTAAAGGTACCGTTTGGAGAAGGTAAAGTATGCAAGGTAGGATATTCATTCATTCTTTGCCATTCTATTGAGACAAATCATTTAATATTTGATCTTGAATAAGTGTATAGTTGGTGTCATATTTTGAGGGTTAGCTGAAAGATAAATACCTAGGTACTTAAGTTTTTGAGGTTGTATCTTAAGGGGGCAATAGGAAGAGATATTCGCCATAATATTAGATGGTGTGGAGATGTTGAGGAGTTCCGATTTTGAAAGATTTAAATGAAAGTTAGAGTACCTACCATATACCTCAAACTCCCCAAGCAGTACGGGAAGTGATGTATCTAAGTCGGTCGATGTTAAGAGGACATCATTGGCGTATAACACTGACTTATACTCTATATTCTGAACTATGATATCCTTAATGTGGCATTTGTATCAAATTTTATGGGCCAAAACTTCTATAGTAAGGGCAAAAAAAAGTGGTGATAAAGGGCACCCTTAGCATGTGCTATTTCGGATTTGGAATGTTTCAGAGAGAATATTGTTTGTTTTAATTCTAGCTGTGGGATTTGTATATAAGGTGAGGACTCTTCCAATAAATTTCAGCCCTAAGTTTATATTTGCTAGGGTGGCATTGAGGAAACCCCAGTCCACCCTGTCAAAAGCCTTTTCGGCATTGGTAGATATTATCACTAAGGGGATTTGGTTATTACGGGCATATGAAATCAATTGGGTAACTTTAAGGGTGTTGTCCCTGGCCTCCCTTCCCAGAATGAAAACTACTTGGTCTGTATGGACTAGATGTTTTAATAAGGGGTTAAGTCAATTGGCTAAAACATTGGCATATATTTTTATATTCGTGTTCAGGAGTGAAATGGGTCTACATTTTCCCGTTTAGAGGATGATCTCCCTGGCTTGGAAGAACTGTCATTTGAGCCTCTAGCATGGTTTGTGAAAAGCCTCTATAGAATGGAACATATTGGTAAATTGAGGTGTAAGGATATGGATGAATGTTTTATAGTTTTTGTTACCATAACCGTCCGGTCCCAGTACCTTGTCCACTGGTAACTCTTTGATGGCATTGGATATTTCTTTTATACTAAAAGGTTCATCCAGTGCTTTAGAGTCAATGTTGTTAAGTCTGGGGAGGCCTGGGGAAGAAATATATTGGTTGAGTTCTAAATTAGAGTTATAAGTGTTCAAGGGAGTAGTTATTTGGTTTTCATTTTTTAAGTTGTAGAGTGAGGAGTAATATACACGAAATATGTCTGCTATTTGAGGGCTATCTTCACAAGCCTATCCTGTTTTAACTTGTAAAGAGTAAACGTACGTTTTTAATTGTTTACGGTGAAGAGCCCTAGTCAGCAGGTGTCCTGCTTTATTACTGTGTTCATAGTAACGTTGTTTTAAAGTAAAGGAATTGCGTTGTTGTTCATGTTATAAATGATGTTGTAATAACAATCTTTTTTGCATCAACTGTTCTATGTGAATTTTATTTGTTGGGTTTTGTTTGTAAAGGCACTCTGCCGTGCTAACATCTTTAAGTAAAAGTTGATATTTGTTTCTTTGGCTTTTACGTATTTTTGCCTTGTGTTTAATGAGTTCCCCCCTAATTACGCATTTATGTGCCTCCCATACTGTAATGTGAGGTAACCGATCAGTAGCATTTATCTGAAAGTAGTCTTTTAAAGTTGTATCAATGTCTAGTTTGCTTAATGGATCAGTCAAAAGGGAGTCGTCTAATCGCCACTGAAATGGAGTAGTGGGAGTCTCTGGCCATTCCAGAGTGCACAGTACCGGGGCATGATCTGAGCATGTGATAGGCAGAATTGTAATCTGTTGTACATGGGACAAACTCAATTGGTCTAGCAGAAAATAGTCAAGTCGGGAATAAGTCTGGTGGGGATGCGAGAAGAAGGTATAATCCCTTTCTTTAGGGTGGAATGTTCTCCATGCATCGTGTACAGCCAGATTCCGTAGCCAGTTACCAATGTTTTTAATGTCTCTTGTAAAGAATTTTGGAGGAGGATTCCCTAGAGGTGTTCCCACTTGGGTCTAGGGAAACATTAAGATCCCCTCCTATTAATAGGGAGCCTTTTTTGCTATCTAGTATATCATATGCTACTTTGTGGATAAATGAACTCTGTGTAGTGTTGAGGGAATAGATGTTTACAATTGTAGTCGGTCTTCCAAACAGCAAACTGACTAGTATTAACTGCCTACCTTCTTGGTCCCTCTCCAGTCTCATTAATTGAAATGGGATATTCTTGTGGATTAGTATGCCTACTCTGCTTCTTTTATGTGGCCCTGAGGAAAAGTAAGCTGTATGGTATGTGGGGGGGTGCCATTTGGGTTATTTTCCTCTTTTGAAGTGAGTTTCCTGTATGAGTATAATTTCACCTCTAAGTCTGCTTAATTCCCTTAGGGCTATTGCTCTTTTTTCTGGCTTATTTAACCGTTTAACATTGATAGTCATGAGGTTAATGTGTTGTGTTGGAGTGCGTGCAGACATGATGGTGGAGTAGTAGAGGAATGGGGAGAGGAAAGGGAACAGAAAAAAAAAACTTGTATAAAGAATAGAGATCAGTGGGTGACAATCTAGCAGAAGGTTTATGTTACTGCAATTATACAGGTATCAAAAACAAGTAAATATGTAGTATTGTGTAAGAAATTTCACGTCATTACTAGGGATGAGCTATATTCTGGCCATGTTTAAATTAGTAATCAAATCATTGATATAGAATCTCATGGAGCAGTGCAAATGTAAACAAAGTAATGAAGTGTACTGATTTGACCAGTAAATGTTGTATATTGTTAGGACATTGTAGATCTGCTAAGAGGACATAAATAAGGATTATAATGTATTAGTGCTATAGTATGAGCAATCCTGCTAAAGCATGCTAAGTACCTTTAGATGTTAAATGATGTGATGTGTAAATTATCTAAAATAGTTCTATATACCCTAGAGGTTGTATGTTCAGAGAAAAATATTCATTAAATGTGAGTACTTGTCTGTCCCATAGTGATCTTTGCATGAGCACCTAATTCTGCTGAAGGTGTACATGGTACTATGTGGTAAGACAAAAACATATTGTGGAACTCTGCAGCAAGAGGTGGGGCTATGTGAGAGGGGGCAAACTTTGGAATCAGAACCAAATTTAACGATTAAATCATATAACTAAACTTCAACAAATGCACAAAATACATCATAAGTAAAATTGTAAATAACATAACAACTTATCTTCCTTGCTGAGCAAGGGGTTATATATACTTATCAGTCTGCTCGTTCTTTCCCAGGAGATAAGACATCATTGCAATACTCTCTTATTTTTCAAACAAACGCATAATAGTATTATCAGTCCTCTTTGGGTGGCTGTGCCACCACCTGTTCCTGGTTGGATTGTTGTGGTTCTTTTGCCGTGTTTTCTGCTTGAAGAGATAGATCAGATATTTCTATGTCCATAGCTTTGCAGAAGTTAGGCAGGTCGTCCATGGTGCGGAGCATTATTCTTTGTCCATCTTTAGTGACTATTATGCTTACGGGGAATCCCCATCTGTAGTTGATCCTGTTGGTTCTTAAAACATCTGTGATAAATTTGAGGTCTTATCGTTTCTGCACAATGGTTGGGCTGATGTCTGAGAAAATTTGAATATTAATACCAGCATGTGTGATCTGTGCTTTAGCTCTGGCATTACGCATTATATTATCCTTGTCGGCAAAGTTGAGGACTCTCGTAAATATCTCGTAATAACGTTGTCTCTTGGAGGGGCCTTGTTAGGTGGTTTTGGCCTGAGTGCCCTGTGTGCTCTCTCTAGAATAATGTCAGAAGAGTTTGGTGTACCTTTGACTGTTCTAAACAGGTCTTGCAAATATCTGTTTAAGGCCGCTGGATTAATTATTTCAGGAACTCCCCTGATTCTGAGGTTATTCCATCTATTACGGTTGTCCAAATCCTCAATTTTTTCCATCAGGTTGTAAATTGTGTCTTCTTATTGTTGAGTTTGTTTAGCCATATCCTGCACATCTGTATATAGTATTTCATGTGCTTCTTCTAGGGTTGTAACCCTTTTGGAGACTTTGTTTATATATTTGGGTAATTTGCTAAATAAACCTTTTACTTCTTTAAGGACCTCTTTGATGTCATCTTTAGAGGAAAGAGTTTTTAGATCATCTTTGGTGATGCTGGTGGCAGGATTTTGTTGTGGTTCCAATACTTGTGTTGCAGCATGTTTCACTGACTGATCCTTAATAATCTCTAGAGTGGATTCTTGTGCCTTAAGATAGTGGGTTAAAGTCGCAGACTTTGTTTGTTTATCCATCTTAGTGACTTTCTTAAGTGGCATTCGAGTCCTATGTACAAGCGTTTCTAGACTTAAGGGATGTATGCCTTGAGGTGTTAAGACTGCTGTCTTATTTAATTTTGTTTTTCTTTCTTTTTTATTCTTTCTTATTTTACCCCTTTTCCTTATTTTTCCCTTAGTTTAGTAACACAAATGAATTATAAGGGAGATTGGGTCTTCTCCTAGGACTATTAAGGTATTATATTATGCTATGAAGTTTATGCTGCTTTAAGGCCTGTCTGAAATGGAGCAAAGAGTATAAAACCTGGGCCAATTTTCTTTTCACTTATGTCAGCCTTTACGCAATGTCTGTTTTAGCGTGTTGAGACAGATGGTGTCAGTAAATATGTAGCAATTAGTAGTGTACAGTATCCTTGTAGTCAGTTTGTGTGGAATATCAAATGCTGTGTGCCAGGGACTGATAATGGCGTAATTCAATCTGTATTTCTATAGTGTTACAGGGGCCATGCTGTGTTAAATGGGGTTTGTATGGTCGTTATCCGTCCTCCAGGTAAACTAGGTCGATGGGAATATAAGGCACTTGAGTTCCAACTCTAAAACGTATTATTGCAGCTACTTAGCTTGTATGACTTTAGTCGGCGTTCTGTTAAGGTACTTGTGTGCGGCTAAGGTTCCCTGCGTATTCCTCATGTGCGACCTTGTGTCGTGCGCTGTTGGCGGGCATTGAGCAGAGCCGGTGCCGGGTCACAAATGCTCTTTTAATCTCTCTGGATTTTTTGTTGCAGCTGCGAAGCTTGTATGTTTACAGGCTGATGCTCCGTAGGGGTGTTTGTGTGCTATTGAGGTTCTCTACATATAACTCATGTGCAGCCTTATGACATTCTCCGTTCTCTTCCAGTGTGACCAGACTCAGCCCCCTGAAATATTTTTTTAAATAATTTTCATTATATAGTGTTATTAGAAGTGTAACTGTATTGTGTAATGTATTTTTTATGTGTTTTGTGCAACTTTTAAGTTTCGTGAAACAGTTAACCAGAGCTCTGAAGTTACGGTAATGCAACAAGATCATGTTTACTTTCAACTCATAATACGACCCCTTATCGCTTGGGCGCAAACATTTGCACTCCATTTATAATCTAGCCTTTTATTTGAAAACAACATATTTACATGTTTCATGCTGCGCAGTTCAAACGTATCTCTTTTGGTTTTCTTCTTTCAGTTTTCTGTTGAAAATGTTCAAGAAGTTACATTAACATGTAATTATCAACTATGCATAATTGTACTGGATATACACTGGCCTATATTGTCTTATTTATTCTTTTGCACCTAATAAAGTAATGAAATCTGTATTTTAGTTTTACAGTTTAGTTGTAAATATTAAAGTAATTTGCATATACATAGTATTATGAATCATGCATCATTCTTTCTAATTCAAACCGCAATATGTTTAAAAATTGCCTAAAGTGATATTAATTTTAACTGTTATCAGGAGCTATTTGCTGGTCACTGGAACATAAATGACAAAGGATTCTGCCCATTGGTTTTTCAATACTGTGTTCAATACTAATAGGAAATTGATGGTGTAATAGCGCAATAGCATTGAGAAACTTATGATGCGGACAATAGCACTTCCAATAAAAGGGCTTTTGATTTTCCAATGTGTCAAACTGTTTTAATATTAGCGTATTTCTAGGTCAATAAAGGGTTAATGTGGCATCATAAATCATATCTAAACAAGAGCCTTGAGCTGCTTTTGTCTAAATAATATCCTGCTAAGGTCAGAAAGCCTGAAAAGAAAAATGCAATGGTTAGTTTCAACCAGAGATTGCATTCATTTCAATGCCCCAAAACTGACATTGACATAGCATCCTAAAGAGGTTGAATAATAGGTGAATTAGAAATTAATGATTCTTCTGCTATGTAAATGGCAATTAAAGGACACGTTATGCTTTAGGCGGTGTCCTTAAATTATTCTTCATTTGCTTTGAATTAAATTCATAGCATATGTATAAAAGTGCAAAAGCAACGTACTTTAATTAAAAAGCCTCAAAACAATGTATAGCAGCGACTATAGGTGTTTTAAATTGCTGAATTTCACCTGATAGCAGAATACATTGCTGTTAATCTTGTGATATGAATAAATAATGAATGCATAAACAAACTGCAAAGCAACACATTATACCATCAACATAAAACAACAGCACAACTCAATAATTTGCATTGATTATAATTCTGTTCATCAGACTGTGGTCGTTGTAACACGACAGAGTTGAAAGTTATTAGAAAATGTGTCCTGGTAAAAAAAAGAAGAGCAAAATGGTATTTATTTTTCATGTCTGTTAATTTTCTTACTTCTAAATGATTTTCTGAATTTCATGTTGGATATAAATAAAATCTAATAAAGATTATTCATTTAATCAAGTTTATCTAAAAACACATTTCTAATTAGGATACATAGCAGGAATTTTATATCATGTTTTTATTTTGATATTTACTATATTTAATGCTGCATTTATTAATTTAGAATACTAAAAACCAACATGTGTTTTTTTGTTCATTGCAAAAAAAACTACAAAATTACTTATCCAATAGATAAGAGGAATTTGTCATTGAAAATCTGCAAATTCCTGCAATATTCTGTGCAACACATGAAACAAATTGGCTTCTGGAAAAGGAAAACAACATTGACAAACTCAGCAATGAGCAATTTTCTGTCATTTAATGAAGGATGAAGAGAGCTCTTGATGAAGTAGCTTCTTATTAGAAGGTTTTTTTTTTCTTTTCTGTATGTGAAAATAGAAGTAAGATTTGAATGTAAAAGATAAAACAAGCAACTTCAATTCAAATGAGAGCTCCCACGTTACTGTTGAGAGTTATGTTCAACCCCTTATAATGTGGAGGCATAATTAATATCCTTCATATATTAAAAGGTTTTAGGGACATACAAGTGTAAAAAGAAAATGCTATAATATGTTAGAACATTTTGTTATTAAACTTTTGCTTTCATAACCATTAGTCTATATCTTCAAAGGGGTTAAGTACATAGTGCTCCATTTATCAATGTACAGAAGGATAGTGTCCCCAATTTTGGGAACTGACCACTTGTGATTGTGGCTAGTTGGCAAAATCATACTGCCCACATTTATCATTGCCTCCGTGGCCTCTTATGCAAAGCTACCCCCTGCTCTCAAGCAACCAAAAGTGCAACAGTAGGGGCTGTCAATCAATTATCCCAAACATATTAGAGTGCTGCTTCTTAAAGGGACATGAAACCACATTTTTTTCTTTCATCAGTCACCTAGAGAATACAATTTTAAACAACTTTCCAATTTACTTCTATCATTTAATTTGCTTCATTCTCTTAGTATCATTTGATGAAGATGCAGCAATGCACTACTGGGAGCTAGTAAACGCACTGGGTGAGCCAATAACATGAGGCATATATGTGCAGCAACCAATCAGTAGCTAATGAGCATACCTAGGTTTCCTTTTCAACAGAGGATACCAAAAGAACAAAACAAAATAGATAATAGAAGTAAATTGGGAAGTGGATTAAAATCACATGATCTATCTGAATCATAAAAGAAAAAAATGTGGGTTTCATGCAGGCTCACTCATGTACAGCAAGATCTCCAAAGCTACAGTTAGCCACAAACAAGTGCTTCCCAGGTGATAAACCAAAAATGGGCCGGCTCCTAAGTTTTACATTCCTGCTTTAAAAAAAAAAAAAAAAGATATCAAGAAAATGAAGAAAATGTGATAATAGAAGTAAATTAAAAAGTTGCTTAGAATTGTATGTTCTATATGAATCATAAAATCATATCCCTTTAAAGTCAGCTCTAGAGCAGCAATGCACTACTGGGGCCTAATGAAACACATTAGGAGAGCCAAAGACAAGAGATATATGTGCATGGCCACCAATCTCCAGCTAGCTCCTAGTAGTGCACTTTTGTTCCTAAGTATGTTTTTCAACAGAAGATACAAAGAGAGAGAAATAAACTTGATAATAGAATTAAAAGGAAAAGACTTTTAAAATTTCATTCTCTGGGATAGATTTACATTGTGCGGACTAACATGATCTGCTGTAGCATACGCTGTCGGCATTTATCACTGCACAAGCAGTTCTGGTGAACTGCTTGTGCAATGCCGCCCCCTGCAGATTCGTGGCCAATCGGCCGCTAGCAGGGGGTGTCAATCAACACGATCGTATGAGAGGAGGCGTACAAGTTAAGGAGCAGCGGTCTTAAGACCGCTGCTGCTTAACTCCTGTTTCCGGTTGAGACTGAAGGCTCGCGCGAAAATATGGGCATTCAGGGCCATTCGGCAATTAATAAATAGTCCCCTTAATCTGAACATTGTAAGTTTACTTTTGAATTGCAGGTCCCATTTATGATAAATTGTTGTCACTGGTGAAAATGTTCTTGTAGTGCAGTATTATTAAACTATATGAATGTAAAAAAGAATAAATAGGGTTTAATTTATATAAATAAGTTATAAAACACATTCGACTAGATTACGAGTTTTGCGTTAGGGTTAAAAAGTAGCGTTAAGAGGTCCCAACGCTGCTTTTTTCCTAATGCTGGTATTAGGAGTCTTGCAGGTACACATGTACCGCTCACTTTTTTTCTGCGACTCAAGCATACCGCAAATCCACTTACGTAAATTACGTATCCTATCTTTTCAATGGGATTTCCCTAATACCGGTATTAAGAGTCTTGGAAAAAGTGAGCGGTACACCCTCTCCTGTCAAGACTCCTACCGCATTTAAAAGTCAGTAGTTAAGAGTTTTATGGGCTAACGCTGTAACATAAAACTCTTAACTAAAGTGCTAAAAAGTACACTAGCACCCCTAAACTACCTATTAACCCCTAAATTAACCCCTAAACTGAGCCCCCCCCCAATCTGCCGACCGGACATCGCCGCCACTTCAATAAATATATTAACCCCTTAACTGCCGCACGCCTGCCTCGTAAACATTAGTTAAATTTTATTAACCCCTAATCTGCCATCCCTAACATCGCCGACAAAAGGGCTATTTGCAGGGCATTGCCCCAAAGTAATCAGCTCTTTTACCTGTAAAAAAAAATACAATACCCCCCCAACATTAAAACCCACCACCCACACACCCAACCCTACTCTAAAACCCACCCGATCCCCCCTTAATAAAACCTAACACTAACCCCCTGAAGATCACCCTACCTTGAGACGTCTTCACCCAACCGGGCAGAAGTGGTCCACCAGACGGTCCGAAGTCTTCATCCTATCCGGGTAGAAGAGGTCCTCCAGACGCTCTTCATCCAGATGGCATCTTCTATCTTCATCCATCCGGAGCAGAGCGGGTCCATCTTTAAGACATCCGATGCAGAGCATCCTCTTCTTTCCGATGACTAAAGCTAAATGACGGTACCTTTAAGTGATGTCATCCAAGATGACATCCCTTCAATTCCAATTGTCTGATAGAATTCTATCAGCCAATCAGAATTAAGGTAGAAAAAATCCTATTGGCTGGTCCAATCAGCCAATAGGATTGAAGTTCAATCCTATTGGCTGATGCAATCAGCCAATAGGAGGGAGAGAGAGAGAGAGAGAGAGAGAGAGAGATGAACTATGACTACGACTACAGTGAGTATTGGAGAGCTGACATGTTGTGTCCATGTGCCGTAATCGTAGCTATCCAATACACCTGTACCTAAAAATTTAAAAGCATTACTCATCATCTATTGGACTAGAAATATCCAATCAAATTCATTGGATATGTAGATGTGTGCTAGGTGAATACTTATGCAAAACCTATTACTTAACATTCTAGCTTGTCTGTGGTAACTAATATAAATGGATTGCTCTGCAATCAACATGTGTTAAAACAATTTTGTCCTCACATAGCATTCATATATACTTAGTATGCAGTCTACATTTAAAGGAATGGTAGTAAATAGCAATATGGAGTGAAGAGAGATAATTATGTATATATGGGGGGACAACAAATATGAACAGACTATGTCAGATAATACTCAATAGTACTCTCTGGCCATTTCATTGAAAAGAGTGCAACATTATTGCACATACTGTATATACACACATGTACAGTCCTTTTGAATAAATACAATTTCTACTGCTGATATTATGTTTCCACTTAATGCAATATGTATAATCTATAATCCAGTACAGTTAAATTTGACAAATACATGAGCCAGCCCAATTTATTTTGAGCAGTCAAAAACGCTATCATCAGTAACTAATGAGAGATTCCCATAGTTGAAGGGATGGGAATGGCCAGTATTCAAATGAATCTGACAGTACATTTTGTGTATAATGTCTGAGAAATATGTGAATCTATACAAAGACAATTTACATGCAGTGTGGTATAAAGTATTTCCTAAGAATTGCAAAAGAGTACGTTATTTTACTCAATATACTGAAACATATTTCTCGTTGCCCTACAGCATAGTGCTGCCATTAGGTACATGATGAACAACATATCACATCACAATGAGTTATACCAGCAAGATTAAAAACTAAATGCACAGTGAAAAGGGAGGTCTATTAGGTTATTTATGACCATAAGATAGATACATACACTATATATTTAGCAAATAGCATGTGGTGTTATAGAACACAAGTTCTTAAAAACATTTAAGGTTGTGAACCTAGGTATAAGAGAAAAGAGAGAGATGCCCGGACTAGGACTATATTCCAATAATTGATTAGATCTTATTCCGAATTAGGCCTGTGGGGACCCTTGTCTTCAATTTGAAGATCCAGAACATATCTCTCTTTCCCAGTATCATGTCCTTGTTTCCTCCTCTAGGAGGTTGTCTGATCTGTTTGATCACTTGCCATCTGAATGTATCATTCTTTTTATGATGTATGCGAGTAAAGTGTTTTAGCAAGGGAGTGCTCGTTTCACCTATTTTAATGATAGAAAGATTATTTCTTATGCGAGTGTTGGTGTCATTTGTCGTCAATCCTACTTATTGTAGGTGAAATTCTATGCAGGTTATCAGATAAATGACGTAGGATGGGATACAATTGAGACAAGTATCAATCTAAAATGTCGCTCTTTTGACAGATGAGACAAAATTCTCAGAAAAAAATCCAAATTCACATGGCCTGCATCTATACATCCCTTTGTATGGTAACCATGAACCCCTATTAGGAGGAGTAGACAATGGTAGTTCTGAAGGAGACAGGAAGTTCCCTAGGGATTTACATCTTCTGTATGAGCAGCGTAAGCCATTATTGTTGTTTCTTAACAATATTGAAAATTGCATTATAATCATTACTGTAATCAGTTACGAAGGTCACCTTGCTGGGTTCTGTTAGCTCTCTGTCTTTATCGGAGAGGAGTTCCTTCTTGTCTAACATACCCACTTGTTTTTGTGCCTTATCCACCATCTTTTTGGGGTATCCTCATTGATGTAGGCATGACCTCATAGCTTTACTTTGTTCCATATACGTGGAATCTAATGTACAGTTTCTTTTAACTCTAATCAGTTGTCCCTTTGCCACTGCAAAGGGTACATGCTTGGGATGGCAGCTTTTAGCATGTAAGAGTGTGTTTTTGGTAATCGGTTTCCTATAGATGTCACATAGGACCTTCCCCTGCTCACCTGCTGTGAGGGTAAGGTCTAAATAGTTAATGTGTTCTTTGTATGCTTCAAATGTAAATTTAAGGCCAACATCATTGTCATTTAGATTGCTCTAAAATGCATTAAGAGGTCTGTCAGTTCCCTTCCGAATGAACAACAGATCATCTATATAGCCTAAAAATAAGCTATGCTATCTTTATATGGGTTCCTATCTCCATAGATGTGGGACAGTTCCCACCAACCCATAAAGAGGTTGGCGTAAGATGGGGCAAATTTTGCCCCCATCACTGTCCCACATCTCTGGAGATAGAACATGCCCATAAACTCAAACTTAAAGTAATTGTGAGTGAGCATGAACCTTGTGGCTCTCAGAACAAAATATCTGAATTCTTTGCTGAAGTTCAAGAAGGAAACTAGAATAAATTCTACAGCCTTCAACCCCACATCTTACGCCAACCTCTTTATGGGTTGATGGGAATTGTCCCACATCTGTGTAGATAGGAACCCATATAGAGATAGCATAGCTATTTTTTTAAAACGCTATATAGATGATCTGTTGTTAATTTGGAAGGGATCTGACAGACATCTTAATGCATTTTTGAGCAATCTAAATGGCAATGGTGTTGGCCTTAAATTTACATTTGAAACACACAAAGAACACATTAACTATTTAGACCTTATTCTCACAGCAGGTGAGCAGGGGAAGGTGCTATGTGACATCTATAGGAAACCGATTACCAAAAACACACTCTTACACACTAAAAGCTGCCATCCCAAGCATGTACCCTTTGCGGTGGCAAAGGGCCAGATGATTAGAGTTAAAAGAAACTTAACTTTAGATTCCATGTTTATGGAACAATGTAAAGCTATGATGTCACGCCTACATCAAAGAGGATACCCAAAACAGATAGTGGATAAGGCACAAAAGCAAGTGGATATGTTAGACAGGAAGGAACTCATCTCCGATAGAGACAGAGAGCTAATAGAACCCAGCAAGGTGACCTTTGTAACTGATTACAGTAATGATTATAATGCAATTTGCAATATTGTTAAGAAACATTTTAACATACTGGCAGCAGATGACAAGCTAGATATCTGTGTCAATAATGTCTTACATTGCTCATACAGAAGATGTAAAACCCTAGGGAACTTCCTGTCTCCTTCAGAACTACCACTGTCTACTCCCCCTAATATTGGCTCATGGTTATCATACAAAGGGATGTATAGATGCAGGAAATCCAGATGCAGTCCATGTGAATTTGGATATTTTTCTGAGAATTTTGTCTCATCTGTCACAGGAGAGAAATTTCATATTGAGTCTTGTCTCAATTATACCGCATCCTACGTCATTTATCTGATAACCTGCATAGAATGTCACCTACAATATTGTAACAACCTTCCTCTGCTACATAGGGTTAATCCTTTTTGACTCCTTTTCGAATCACTTATCCTTTATAAGGAACGCCCTTACCTAATACCTTTGCTTGGTATTAAGGATATCTCCTGGTTACTAGCCTTACTGCTCCTTGTTATAGGAACGTATTCTCTCACAAACTGCCAGTCTATTTCTGAGCTTCTTTCTCCAACACACTTAGGCAGCACTTGCTGCTGAAACAACTTACCTCTGGACTTCTCCTGAACATCTCTCCCTCAGGCTCCATAACTCTGTACCGGAGCTGCAGCTGACAGGCGGGTGACGTCACCGACGACCGCTCCGTTCACCTCCGCACACGCCACGCTTCAGACCTCCTTTCCGGCTACCTTCCGCTGCTTGAACAGCTCTGCAAAGCAAATTCCTCTCTCACTGGCCTCTCAGAATCTGTCTTACATATCCTTTGACCACGCTTGGTAAGCGAACCTTTTACCATAAAACTCTGAATTCAAGTTCATTAATTTGATTGCATATGTCTGACATCTATTTGCTTAATAATAGTGAAAGTTTATATCTACCACTGCTCAACTTATATAACATGATTCAGTTAGACGTTAGCTACAGCATATCTCAGACACATATGCTGTGTTAACTATTAACTAAATAAAACATCCTGAATTAAATCATATAAACATCAGTCATTGTTTATATGAAACATTTGGGATAACATATTTAAATTTTGATAAGAGAAGCTCTGTGTTTTTTGACATGATTAATGAAATATTCTAAGAAAGAATGTCTGAATTGTTACAGAATACCAAGCCATAAAAAACAAGATTAAGTGTGATGGATCCTGTGGAGCTTTCAAACTATGTGGTTACTTTAGGCCATTAGGTAGATCAGCTAAATCAGGGCCTTAGAGATCTACAGGTAGAAAATCAGACTTTAAAAAATATCATCAAAGAAGGCCTAACTCCAGCACCCCAACACACTGATTCCCCTCCAGAACCACCCTTAGTCCACCAGACAAATTTAGTGGAGACAGGAAACAATTCAGACAATTTATCAATGCTTGCACATTATTTTTCACTTTAAAACCTAAAACCTTTACTAATGATAAAATTAAGGTTTTAACAATGATATCTTATTTAAGAGGCGAACCCCGTGTCTGGGCAGATTCACTCTATGAGCAAAACAGTCCAATAATAAATTCTTTGGATAATTTTCTTAGCTCTTTATCCTCCCTTTATGAAGATCCACACAGACAGAGTACTGCTGAACATAAATTCAGAGGTTTAAAACAGAATAAAAGGGCTGTGGAGGACTATATCTCAGAGTTTAAAATCTGGCAATTAGACTCCGGATGGAACCAGGTTTCCTTAAAGAGTCAATTTAGATTGGGTTTATCAGAACCTATTAAAGACGAATTTGCCAGATTAGATTTACCAGATGACTTAGAAGCTTTAATACAGCTAAGTATAAAGATAGATCACAGACTTAGAGAGAGGAAACAGGAAAAGTTTTCCCATGACACCAACATCAGATATCATGACTCAAGAGCATCACTGCAGTATACAAAGGGTACAGAGGAACCCATGGATATAGGGACCATCAAAGGACCTTTAACTTCAGATGAAAAAATCAGACGTAGACTCAATCATTTATGCCTGTATTGTGCCTCAAAGGATCATGATGTCTCTATTTGCCCAGTACTTAAAAGAGTTAAAAAGGGTAAGAAAACAGACACTGAGTTAACCCTGAATTTTACTAACACTCAGGTAACAAACTGTCTTATTCCTGTCTCTTTACAGTGGGACCACCACCGCCTGTGCTCTGAAGCTGTAATCGATTCTGGGGCATATTCTTGTTATATAGATTCTGCACTTGTATTGTTGAATAAAATTCCACTTGTTAAAAAGCAAAAGCCTGTATTAGTGCGTCTCATTGACGGTAAACAACTAGAATCCGGGCCTATTACACACCAAACCGTTCCCCTTAAGGTTACATCACAAAACAACCATCATGAATATATTACATTCGATGTGTTGTCTTCGCCCATATTCTCACTCGTATTAGGGTTGCAATGGCTAAAGCTACATCAACCAACAATAATTTGGGAATCTAATAACATACAATTTACTTCTAGCTACTGTAAGACCACCTGTTTACCACATATACCCTTACTTACAATCACTGAAACTAAAATTCCGAAACAGTACACAGATTTTGAACTAGTATTTTGTAAAAAAGAGGCTGAATCACTACCACTTCACCGGCCATATGATTGCCCAATTGATTTAATTCCTGGTTCTGACATACCATATGGGCACATATTCCCACTATCGGAATCTGAATTGTCACATTTAAAAACATACATCAATGAGAATCTCCGAAAAGGATTCATAAGACCTTCAACCTCTCCGGCAGGAGCAGGTATCTTTTTCGTTAGAAATAAAGACCATTCTCTACGTCCAATTGTGGACTACAGGGAATTAAATAAGAGAACTATAAAAAACCGCTACCCACTTCCCTTGATTCCTGAACTAATCGAGAGGTTGAGAGGTGCAACTGTATTTACAAAACTTGACCTTAGGGGGGCGTACAACCTCATAAGAATTAGACCAGGTGATGAATGGCTCACTGCCTTCAGAACCCGATACGGGTTATACGAATACACTGTTATGCCCTTTGGGCTTTGTAATGCCCCTGCCACGTTTCAAAGATACATAAATGACATTTTCAGGGATTTACTTGACACCTCCATGGTCATATATCTAGATGATATCCTGATTTATTCATCTAATATTGAAGAACATGTTAGACAAGTCAGAACTGTACTCTCCAGGTTACAAGCACATCAATTGTATGTGAAATTAGAGAAATGTATTTTTCACTCTCAGGATATCACATTCTTGGGTTATCATATCACACCACAAGGTATTTCAATGCAAAATGACAAGGTTTCTACCATACAAAATTGGCCTACTCCAAAAACTAAAAAAGACGTTCAGAAATTTCTTGGTTTTTCCAATTTTTACCGGAAATTCATAAGAAATTTTGCAAGCATAACAAAACCTTTAACTGACTTAACCAAAAACAATACTCCTTTCTTATGGACACATTCAACAAATGAAGTATTCCAATATTTAAAGACATGTTTTACAACTGCACCAATATTGTCTTTTTCCAAATCCAATCTTCAATATATTCTAGAAGTTGATGCATCTCATTATGCCATTGGAGCCATACTCTCACAGAGGCCTTCACCTCAAGAACCCATTCACCCAATTGCATTTTACTCAAGAGTTCTAACATCCTCAGAACTCAACTACCACATAGGGGAGAAGGAACTGCTCGCTATGAAATCAGCTTTAGAACATTGGAGGCACCTCCTAGAGGGTACTGACATTCCTATTCAAATATATACAGACCATAGAAACCTCCAATATCTTAAGACTCACCGAACATTAACTTCCAGACAAGTGAGGTGGAGTCTTTTCTTTTCAAGGTTTTCATATACCATAACCTATAGACCCGCTTCAAAAAACACGAAAGCTGACATCCTTTCGAGACTACCTGAAAAACCTAAACAACAAACTCCCTATGGGACTATATTACCAGAACACTGCTTCCAGGAGACTCTTGGTAAAGCGTTCAATGAGGATTCGTTTTTTCAGGATAAACAACAAAGTGATATTACTTTACCGAAACACTTATTAACAAAAAACATTGATGGATTATACTATAAAAGCGATAAGCTGTATGTACCTCCTTCATTGAGAATGAATATTCTCAAATCCATGCACGAGTCTTACCTCACAGGTCACCCAGGTATAGGAAGGACTCTAGAATTAACAAAGAGGTCCTATTGGTGGCCACACATGGTTTCTGACATACAAAAATATGTAAACTCTTGTGAGATTTGTACTACCTGTAAAATTGAAAAAAACAAGCCAGTGGGTTATTTACTTTCACTACCTATACCTGACAAGCCATGGACTCACATAGCTGCAGATTTTATCGTAGAACTACCTAAATCTAGTAATTATAACACAATTCTGGTGGTTGTTGATTTATTCACAAAACTGGCACATTTTATACCCTTCCACAAACTCCCAACATCCTTGGAAACTGCAACTTTACTGATAGAAAACGTCATCAAATTGCATGGGTTACCTTTATCCACAACTACGGATAGAGGTACTCAGTTTACCTCTCGTATGTGGAAAGAACTCTGTATAGCGCTGAATATCGAACAACGCTTAAGTACTGCCTACCATCCCCTGACGAATGGCCAGACGGAGAGGACGAACCAGTGGTTGGAAGAATATCTCAGATGTTTTGTGACCCAAAACCAAGAAAATTGGTCGTCACTGCTACCGCTGGCAGAATTCGCTCACAACAACGCATATCATACCACGATCAAGAGCACACCTTTCTTTGCGAATTATGGGTTTCACCCAATCTTTCACGTTAATCCACAACATGACAGTCAATGCCCTGTTGTTAACGACACCACGAACAGCATTTCTGAAACCTTCTCTATTCTTGCTGATAACATTAAGATAGCCCAAGACAGACAGAAGGTATACTACGACCTCAGAAGGGGTCCTTCGCCTAATTATATGATCGGAGACCTAGTATGGTTATCAACCAAAAATTTTCGTCTCAGTACACCAACTAAGAAACTGAATAGGTTCTACATTGGTCCATTTCCAATTAAAAGGATTATAAATTCTAATGCAGTGACATTGGACCTCCCTGAGAAATACAGGATACATCCCACCTTTCATGTCAATTTACTCAAACCATATAAGGAACTCAGGAACACATCTTTGAGAACTAGCCCACAGGTACCTATTGTCCCTGACTGTGAGTTTGAAGTGGAGAAAGTACTTGACTCTAGGAAAGTTTCTGGTAGGTTGCAATACCTAATCCATTGGAAGGGTTACTCATCCGATGAAGACTCTTGGGAGCCATCAGTTAATCTGTCTGCTCCAAGGTTGGTGTTGCTTTTTCATCGTCGGAATCCGGATCGGCCTCGTCCTTGAACCTCGGAGTGGTTCATTTTTGGGGGGCCCTCTGTAACAATCTTCCTCTGCTACATAGGGTTAATCCTTTTTGCCTCCTTTTCGAATCACTTATCCTTTATAAGGAACGCCCTTACCTAATACCTTTGCTTGGTATTAAGGATATCTCCTGGTTACTAGCCTTACTGCTCCTTGTTATAGGAACGTATTCTCTCACAAACTGCCAGTCTATTTCTGAGCTTCTTTCTCCAACACACTTAGGCAGCACTTGCTGCTGAAACAACTTACCTCCGGACTTCTCCTGAACATCTCTCCCTCAGGCTCCATAACTCTGTACCGGAGCTGAGTTTTTTGACATGATTAATGAAATATTCTAAGAAAGAATGACTGAATTGTTACAAATATGTAGGATTGACGACAAATGGCGCCAACATTCGCATAAGAAATCACCTTTCTTCCATTAAAATAGGTGAAGCGAGCACTCCCTTGGTAAAACACTTCACTCGCATACATCATTAAAAGAATGATACATTCAGATGGCAAGTGATCGAACAGATCAGACAACCTCCTAGAGGAGGAACCAAGGACAAGATACTGGGAAAGAGAGAGATGTTCTGAATCTTCAAATTGAAGACAAGGGTCCCCACAGGCCTCAACTCGGAATACGATCTAATCAATTATTGGAAATAGGCCTAGTCGGGCATCTCTCTCTTTTCTCTTATACATAGGTTCACAATCTTAAACCTTTTTAAGAACTTATGTTCTATAATACCATATGCTATATGCTAAATCTATAGTGTATGTATCTATCTTATGGTCATACATGACCTAATAGACCTCCATTTTCACTGTGCATTCAGTTTTTAATCTTGCCAGCATAACTCATTGTGATGTGATATGTTGTTCATTATGTAACTAATGGCAGCACTATCCTGTAGGGCAACGAGAAATATGTTTCAGTATATTGAGTAAAATAACATACTCTTTTTCAATTCTTAGGGATATACTGTTTATACCACACTGCATGTAAATTGTCTTTTTATAGGTTCACATATTTCTCAGACATTGTACACAAAATGTACTGACAGTTTGATTTGAATACTGGCCATTCCCATCCCTTCAACTATGGGAACCTCTCATTAGTTACTGATGATAGCGTTTTTGACTGCTCTAAATAAATTGGGCTGCTGATGTATTTGTCAAATTTAACTGTACTGTATTATATATTATACATTTGGCATTAAGTGGAAACATAATATCAGCGGTAGAAATTGTATTTATTCAAAAGGACTGTTCATGTGTGTATATATGTGCAATAATGTTTCACTCTTTCCAATAAAATGGCCAGTATAGTACTATTGTTACTGAGTATTATCTGACATAGTCTGTTCATATTTGTTGTTCCCCCATATATACATAATTATCTCTCTCCACTCCATATTGCTATTTACTACCATTACTTTGAATGTAGACTGCATACTAAGTATAAATGAATACTACCTGTGGACAAAATTGTTTTAACACATGTTCATTGCAGAGCAATCCATTTATATTAGTTACCACAGACAAGCTAGAATGTTAAGTAATATGTTTTGTGTAAGTATTCACCTAGCACACACCTACATATCCAATGAATTTGATTGGATGTTTCTAGTCCAATAGATGATGAGTACTTACATTTTTAGGTGCAGGTGTCTTTAATAGCTACGATTACGGCCCATGGTTGAAACATGTCAGCACTCCAATACTCACTGTAGTGTATGTTGACTCCTTAGGTCCTTTTACTATGTTTTGGATTTGAAATACAGGAACCTTTTATTCAACTTCCCTGCCTACAATACACTTTCTCGTTTCTGCCTGCATATTTGGACCAGGGATCGTTAGGCTGGGAGAGCTCCCGACTGTCCCTTAAAGGGACAGTCTACACCAGAATTGTTATTGTTTTAAAAGATAGATAATCCCTTGTTTACCCATTCCCTAGTTTTGCATAACCAACACAGTTATATTTATATATTTTTTACCTCTGTGATTATCTTGTACCTAAGCCTCTGCAGACTGCCCCTTTAATTGTTCTTTTGACAGACTTGCAGTTTAGCCAATCAGTGATTGCTCCCAGGTAACTTCACGTGCACGAGCACAGTGTTATCTATATGAAAAACATGACCTTACACCCTCTAATGGTGAAAAACCTGTTAAAATGCATTCTTAAGAGGCGGCCTTCAAGGTCTAAGAAATTAGCATATGAACCTCCTAAGTTAAGCTTTCAACTAAGAATACCAAGTGAACAAAGAAAAATTGGTGATAAAAGTAAATTGGAAAATTGTTTAAAATTACATGCCCTATCTGAATCATGAAAGTTTTTTTTAGACTAGAATGTCCCTTTAAGGAGCGCTGAGAAGCTCCGGGATTGAAGAATCCTGATTGGCTATTAAAGTCCCACGTGATCAAACACACACCCCTCCACCGATTCTCCAAGTGTTGTGGATGCCACTGATGCCGACACACACATAGAAGAGACTTACATATTTTGTGCAGTGAGTGGACACAGCTATTAGCTGTAGAGCACAGGCTGCTCCTGTTTTTCTATACTGCCGCATGTGTTTGTATAATCACTGTGCCAAATCAGATGGTCCTTAAAAATGGATCCGGTCTGTACACTTGACCTGCTGTTGCTGTTTTGTTTTGCTTCACACTGACTGGGTGACTGACCATTTCTTATATATATATATATATATATATATATATATATATATATATATATATATATATATATATATATATATATATATATATATATACAGCCCATTTAAGGGACAGAGTTCACTAAGAGTGATTTATCTTTGGTAAAGACATTAGTGCATACCCTCTTCGTTTATTATATATATATATATATATATATATATATATATATATATATATATATATATATATATATATATATATATATATATATATATATATATATGTGTGTGTGTGTGTGTGTGTGTGTGTGCCTTGTGGACGATCTAACTACAGGATGCTATGTTCTTGTGAGCAGATTTAATGTTCTTCTATGATTTGGGAGTTGATGCCATCTTATATTTTTTTTCACATTTAGAGTTTGTTAGTGTAGCGGTACTCTACTAGGGGTCTCCCTTCCCCTGTCCAAACCCAGGGATGGCAACCAGATAGTGGAACCAGAGCTATAGTTGCTGAGACTGGGTTCACGCTAGCGGCTGTATCTCCCTCAGCTGGGCTGGTCTCAGTGGGCTCCCAGTCAGGTAGAATCTTCTCTGCCCTTCAGCTCTCTCCTGGCAGGTATCGTTCCCTCTGCCTGTCTGCTTCTAGGTAGCAATAAATCCCTCTGCCTGGCTGCTTCTAGGCAGGAACAGGCAGATAACCTGTGGAAATGGCCAGGAGCTTGCAGCCGAGAAACTCCTTTTAAGCTCATCTAATAAAACAACCATTGTTTTTATTCTAAGCTTTGTTACAGCTTTTTTATCTTATTATACCCTATTGCTTCCTGGGGGCTTTTTGAACTCACAAGCAGTCTTGTATTCATGGACACTGCTGCCGACTCCCAATACAAAGTGGAATCCGCACATTACAACCGGTGCCGACACAGAAGATCCTCTGGGTGTTACGGAGGAGAATCCACGGCTGTGCCTTTCATACATTGGAGGATCCATATTCCAGCGTACTGACTGCTGCTGAATGTCAGCCTGCACATTCGCACTTCTTTTTATAAGAGTACCAGTACTCTTGTGAGTATATTTCCATTTGTTTTTCTTCTTGTAATCTCAGATTTTGAAGTTTATCTGCACTATGAGGCGCTGTCTTTCTATGTTCACCATTTAATAACTACCTAGCTAAAATAAATACAAATTTACCTGTGAATAAAAACCTAACCTAAGTTACACTAACATCTATCACTACACTACAATTAAATAAATTACCTACATTAAATACAATTAACTAAATTAAATACAAATACCTAAATTACACAACATAAAAAAACAAATTACAAGATATTTAAACTAATTACACCCTTTGGGCTGCAATATAGCGAAATGGCCTTTTAGGGGCAATGCCCGTCCAACTGCCCTATCAAAATAAAAAAGCCCACCCAAAATAAAAAAAAACCCTAGCCTAAACTAAACTACCAATAGCCCTTAAAAGGGCCTTTTGCTGGGCACTGCCCCAAAGAAATCAGCTCTTTTACCTGTAAATAAAAATACAAACAACCCCCCAACAGTAAAACCCACCACCCACACAACCAACCCCCAAATAAAACTCTAACTAAAAAATCTAAGCTCCCCATTGCCCTGAAAAGGGCATTTGGACGGGCATTGCCCTTAAAAGGCCATTTAGCTCTTTTGCAGCCCAAAGCCCTAACCTAAAACTAAAACTAAAACCCATCCAATAAACCCTTAAAAAAAACTAACACTAACCCCTGAAGATCTACTTACAGTTTTGAAGATCCGACATCCATCCTCAACGAAGCCAGGAGAAGTCCTCATCAAAGCGGCAAGAAGTCCTCAGCGAAGCCGGGAGAAGTCTTCATCCAAGCCAGGAGAAGTGGTCCTCCAGACGGGCAAAAGTCTTCATCCAGACAGCATTTTCTATCTTCATCCATCCAGCGCGGAGCGGGTCCATCTTCAAGACATCCGACGCAGAGCATCCTCTTCTGCCGACGACTACCCGACGAATGAAGGTTCCTTTAAGTGACGTCATACAAGATGGCGTCCCTTAGATTCCGATTGGCGGATAGAATTCTATCAGCCAATCGGAATTAAGGTTGAAAAAATCCTATTGGCTGATGCAATTAGCCAATAGGATTGAGCTCCAATCCTATTGGTTGATGCAATCAGCCAATAGGATTGAGCTTGCATTCTATTGGCTGTTCCAATCAGCCAATAGAATACGAGCTCAATCCTATTGGCTGATTGGATTTAAAAGAGCTGATTTCTTTGGGGCAATGCCTCACAAAAGGCCCTTTTAAGGGTTATTGGTAGTTAAGTTTAGGCTAGGGTTTTTTTTTATTTGTGGGGGGGGGCATTTTTTATTTTGCTAGGGCTATTAGATTAGGTGTAATTATTTTAAATATCTTGTAATTTGATTTTTATTTTGTGTAATTTAGTGTTTTTTTTGTAATTTAGGTATTTGTATTTAATTTAGTTAATTGTATTTAATTTTATGTAATTTATTTAATTATAGTGTAGTGATAGGTGTTAGAGTAACTTAGGTTAGGTTTTATTTTACAGGTAAATTTGTATTTATTTTAGCTAGGTAGTTATTAAATAGTTAATAACTATTTAGTAACTATTCTACCTAGTCAAAATAAATACAAACTTGCCTATAAAATAAAAATAAACCCTAAGCTAGATACAATGTAACTATTAGTTATATTGTAGCTAGCTTAGGGTTTATTTTATAGGTAAATATTTAGTTTTAAATAGGAATTATTTAGGTATTAATAGTAAGTTTGATTTAGATTTAATTTAATTATATTTAAGTTAGGGGGTGTTAGGGTTAGACTTAGATTTAGGGGTTAATACATATAGTATAGTTGCGGCGACGTTGGGGGAGGCAGATTAGGGGTTAATAATATTTAACTAATGTTTGTAAAGCAGGAGAGCGGCGGTTTAGGGGTTAATATGTTTATTATAGTGGCGGCAATGTCCGGAGCATCAAATTAGGGGTTAATAAGTATAATGTAGGTGTTGGCGATGTCTGGGGCGGCAGATTAGGGGTTAATAAGTGTAAGATTAGGGGTTTTTATACTCAGGGTTCATGTTAGGGTGTTAGGTGTAAACATAAACTGTATTTCACCATAGGAATCAATGGGGCTGCGTTACTGAGCTTTACGCTGCTTTATTGCAGGTGTTAGACTTTTTCTCAGCCGGCTCTCCCCATTGATGTCCATGGGGAAATAGTAAACGAGCACGTACAACCAGCTCACCGCTGACCTTAGCAGCGCTGGTATTGGAGTGCGGTATGGAGCACAATTTTGCTCTATGCTCAATTCTTGCCTAATAACGCTGGGTTTATGAAAACCTGTAATACCAGCGCTGTAGGTAAGTGAGCGGTGAAAATAACATGCAAGTTAGCAATGCACCCTTCTTACCGCAAAACATAAAAACTCTGGCTGTTGTAAAACAATATAATAAGGGGATATAACTTTGCCAGCAGGATGGATGATTCAGGTAGTTCTAAACAATAAAAATAACAATCATCTGTTTGTATTTTCACCTATGCAAATATATGTAAATTAGTGATTCCTCCTGTATCCATTTTGGTGGTGAACTTGCAACCAATAGAGGGTGCTGTGTTATGATGTTTTCGGGATAGCACAGCCAATAGATGGCACTGTGTCACACATTTTCCATGTATATGACTAGGCAACATCACAGTGCCCCCCTTGACCAACGGTCCGGCAGACTGGGCTAGATCATGAATGGATTGGCTTCAGGCTGTCCAGGGCAGAACAGCCACCAAAGGAGTTACCTTAAAATGCAACATTATTCAAACAAGCCCCATAGTCCTTATAGTTCCGTCTGACGTGACAATCCATTGGCATTGCCATTTTTTTTACCAGGTCTGTACTGGATGGAAAAATTGTAAGGCTCCATCGCAACTACCTGGCATTGTCCCCAGCCACTTGATTCAGCCAGACCAGGGGGTTGTGATCTGTGAGCACAGTAAATGCTTGGCCATACAGATAAGGCTGCAGTTTCTTTAGGGCCCAAACCAGTGCTAAACATTCTTTTTCTATGGCACCATAGCTGACTTCCCGTGGCAGGAGCTTCTGACTGATGTAGGCAACCAGATGTTCCCCTCCATCCTCCCCAACCTGGCTCAATACCGCTCCCAGTCCAAACATGGAGGCATCTGTGTGCACAAGAAATCATTAAGATGGATCAGGGGCAGCCAGGACTGGGACACATGTCAGAGCTGTCTTTAGCTGCTGGAAGACTGTAAATTACAGTAAATTACACAAAATAAAAAAACAAATTACAAGATATTTAAACTAATTACACCCTTTGGGCTGCAATATAGCTAAATGGCCTTTTAGGGGCAATACCCGTCCAACTGCCCTATCAAAATAAAAAAGCCCACCCAAAATAAAAAAAAACCCTAGCCTAAACTAAACTACCAATAGCCCTTAAAAGGGCTTTTTGCTGGGCACTGCCCCAAAGAAATCAGCTCTTTTACCTGTAAATAAAAATACAAACAACCCCCCAACAGTAAAACCCACCACCCACACAACCAACCCCCAAATAAAACTCTAACTAAAAAATCTAAGCTCCCCATTGCCCTGAAAAGGGCATTTGGACGGGCATTGCCCTTAAAAGGTCATTTAGCTCTTTTGCAGCCCAAAGCCCTAACCTAAAACTAAAACTAAAACCCATCCAATAAACCCTTAAAAAAAACTAACACTAACCCCTGAAGATCTACTTACAGTTTTGAAGATCCGACATCCATCCTCAACGAAGCCAGGAGAAGTCCTCATCAAAGCGGCAAGAAGTCCTCAGCGAAGCCGGGAGAAGTCTTCATCCAAGCCAGGAGAAGTGGTCCTCCAGACGGGCAAAAGTCTTCATCCAGACAGCATTTTCTATCTTCATCCATCCAGCGCGGAGCGGGTCCATCTTCAAGACATCCGACGCAGAGCATCCTCTTCTGCCAACGACTACCCGACGAATGAAGGTTCCTTTAAGTGACGTCATACAAGATGGCGTCCCTTAGATTCCGATTGGCGGATAGAATTCTATCAGCCAATCGGAATTAAGGTTGAAAAAATCCTATTGGCTGATGCAATTAGCCAATAGGATTGAGCTCCAATCCTATTGGTTGATGCAATCAGCCAATAGGATTGAGCTTGCATTCTATTGGCTGTTCCAATCAGCCAATAGAATACGAGCTCAATCCTATTGGCTGATTGGATTTAAAAGAGCTGATTTCTTTGGGGCAATGCCTCACAAAAGGCCCTTTTAAGGGTTATTGGTAGTTAAGTTTAGGCTAGGGTTTTTTTTATTTGTGGGGGGGGGCATTTTTTATTTTGCTAGGGCTATTAGATTAGGTGTAATTATTTTAAATATCTTGTAATTTGATTTTTATTTTGTGTAATTTAGTGGGTTTTTTTTGTAATTTAGGTATTTGTATTTAATTTAGTTAATTGTATTTAATTTTATGTAATTTATTTAATTATAGTGTAGTGATAGGTGTTAGAGTAACTTAGGTTAGGTTTTATTTTACAGGTAAATTTGTATTTATTTTAGCTAGGTAGTTATTAAATAGTTAATAACTATTTAGTAACTATTCTACCTAGTCAAAATAAATACAAACTTGCCTATAAAATAAAAATAAACCCTAAGCTAGATACAATGTAACTATTAGTTATATTGTAGCTAGCTTAGGGTTTATTTTATAGGTAAATATTTAGTTTTAAATAGGAATTATTTAGGTATTAATAGTAAGTTTGATTTAGATTTAATTTAATTATATTTAAGTTAGGGGGTGTTAGGGTTAGACTTAGATTTAGGGGTTAATACATATAGTATAGTTGCGGCGACGTTGGGGGAGGCAGATTAGGGGTTAATAATATTTAACTAATGTTTGTAAAGCAGGAGAGCGGCGGTTTAGGGGTTAATATGTTTATTATAGTGGCGGCAATGTCCGGAGCATCAAATTAGGGGTTAATAAGTATAATGTAGGTGTTGGCGATGTCTGGGGCGGCAGATTAGGGGATAATAAGTGTAAGATTAGGGGTTTTTATACTCAGGGTTCATGTTAGGGTGTTAGGTGTAAACATAAACTGTATTTCACCATAGGAATCAATGGGGCTGCATTACTGAGCTTTACGCTGCTTTATTGCAGGTGTTAGACTTTTTCTCAGCCGGCTCTCCCCATTGATGTCCATGGGGAAATAGTAAACGAGCACGTACAACCAGCTCACCGCTGACCTTAGCAGCGCTGGTATTGGAGTGCGGTATGGAGCACAATTTTGCTCTATGCTCAATTCTTGCCTAATAACGCTGGGTTTATGAAAACCTGTAATACCAGCGCTGTAGGTAAGTGAGCGGTGAAAATAACATGCAAGTTAGCAATGCACCCCTCTTACCGCAAAACATAAAAACTCTGGCTGTTGTAAAACAATATAATAAGGGGATATAACTTTGCCAGCAGGATGGATGATTCAGGTAGTTCTAAACAATAAAAATAACAATCATCTGTTTGTATTTTCACCTATGCAAATATATGTAAATTAGTGATTCCTCCTGTATCCATTTTGGTGGTGAACTTGCAACCAATAGAGGGTGCTGTGTTATGATGTTTTCGGGATAGCACAGCCAATAGATGGCACTGTGTCACACATTTTCCATGTATATGACTAGGCAACATAAAAGTGCCCCCCTTGACCAACTGTCCGGCAGACTGGGCTAGATCATGAATGGATTGGCTTCAGGCTGTCCAGGGCAGAACAGCCACCAAAGGAGTTACTTTAAAATGCAACATTATTCAAAAAAGCCCCATAGTCCTTATAGTTCCGTCTGACGTGACAATCCATTGGCATTGCCATTTTTTTTACCAGGTCTGTACTGGATGGAAAAATTGTAAGGCTCCATCGCAACTACCTGGCATTGTCCCCAGCCACTTGATTCAGCCAGACCAGGGGGTTGTGATCTGTGAGCACAGTAAATGCTTGGCCATATAGATAAGGCTGCAGTTTCTTTAGGGCCCAAACCAGTGCCAAACATCCTTTTTCTATGGCCGCATAGCTGACTTCCCGTGGCAGGAGCTTCTGACTGATGTAGGCAACCAGATGTTCCCCTCCATCCTCCCCAACCTGGCCCAATACCGCTCCCAGTCCAAACATGGAGGCATCTGTGTGCACAAGAAATCATTAAGATGGATCAGGGGCAGCCAGGACTGGGACACATGTCAGAGCTGTCTTTAGCTGCTGGAAGACTGTCTCACACTTAGGGTACCTTTAGACCTGCCTGGGGAGGGCTTTCTTAGTCAAGTCTGTCAGAGGTTTGGCTAGAGTACTATAGTTGGGGACAAACTTTCTGTAATACCCTGCCGCACCCAAGAAAGCTAGGACCTGGGTCTTGGTTTTGGGAAGTGGTCAGTTGGCAATAGCCTCTTTTTTAGCTGGTTCTGGTTGTTACTTCCCACAGCCCACCCAATGGCCAAAGAACTGTACCTCTGCTATGCCTATGTGACACTTATCTGGCTTTAAGGTCAACCCTGCAGCTCTGATCCTGTCCAATATTTCCCCTATGTGACCTAAGTGTTCCTCCAAGGTAGCACTATACATGGCAATATCATCTAGGTAAGCACAGACAAAATCTTGGAGGCCATCCAGGAGGTGACCTACCATCCTTTGGAAAGTGGCTGGGGCATTTTTCAGACTGAATGGCATGACCTTAAACGGATAAAGACAAAATGGGGTGATAAAGGAAGACTTGGAGATGGCCTCGAGTGTAGGGGAATCTGCCAGTACCCTTTCCCAATATCAATGTTTGTCAAGTAATGTCCCCGGGACATACGGTCCAATAATTCATCTATCCTGTGCATGGGGTTGGCATAGGTTACGGTCTTGTCATTTAGACGTTGGTAATCCCCTGTCATTTAGACGTCGGTACAAGTACAACAGGGGATGCCCAGGACTAGTGGAATGTTAAATAATATCTCCCTCCTCATACTTTCCCTTATGGCATCAGGGATCCGATAAGTGGGTTGCTGTAAGGGGGCCTGCCCTGGTTTTTCTACCTGATGGACTGTCAATGTAGTATACCCTGGACTGGATGAAAACACATCTCTCCTGTCCTGGAGTATGGAGTTGATCTGCTCCCATTCTTGAGCTCCTAGACCTTCACCTAGCCTAACTTACTCCGGCAACGCAGCTTTACTCGCCTCCCCTAAAAGATCAGGAAGAATGGGGCTTTCTAACTCCTCGGTGGTGGATGCACATATTGCCGCTACTGCCTCATCCCTAGCTACATAGGCCTTGAGCATGTTCACATGGATTGTCCTCCGGACTCTCTCATCTGAACAACGTGCAACTATATATGTTATGACACAGAGCTTATCAACTATAGTGTAGGGACCCTTGCCATGCTGCCTGCAACTTATTCTGTTTAGTGGACTGAAAGACCAAGACTTTCTGCCTCACCAAGAAGCTACGATTATGAGTACCCCTGTCATACCAGACCTTCTGCCGAGTTTGTGCTGCTTGAAGATTGTCACGGACCCTTCCAGTCAGGTAGTCAAAGCGATCCTGCAATTCTAAAACATACTAACTTCCCTCCCAAATTCTATTGGGGTATCTCATGTCAGTTGGGTTGCTGCTATGGTTGAGTCATGGAAACATGGTCTTACCTGGTCCCCTTTGGTGTGCTGGCTGGCTGTGGTCCGTGCTTAGGCTCGGGTTGTGACTTGGTATGCTTTCTTTGGTATGGGCCCAGTAGATCTGGCAAATGCTGAGGTAAGTTGACCCAGGTTTTCCCCAACAATACTTCAGCTGGTAGATCATTCATAACCATGGCTTCTATTGTACGGGCTCTAGCACCCCAATCTAAATGCACTTGAGTGGTGGGCAACCAATGTATTGCCCCCCTGCCACTCAGACAGCAATGGTGCGCTTAGTCTTCCCTTTTGACTGAGCTTGGTCAAAAGGGAAGACTAAGACTACCCCAATCTAAATGCACTTGAGTGGTGGGCAACCAATGTATTGCCCCCCTGCCACTCAGACAGCAATGGTGTGCTTAGTCTTCCCTTTTGACTGAGCTTGGTGTGGCTGTATAAGGGTTAGGGTAGCTCCCGTGTCCCTTAGCCCCTGTTCTGGTTGTCCATCCAACAGTACTAGCTGCCAGTTATGTTGACGGTTGTCCTGGGCAGCTGCTTGGACAGGGTCCGCTTCATGGAGCATACTTCCTCAGTCTCAAGAGGATCAGCTCCTAGATTGATACGTGGTTGTTGGTCCCTTCGCGGCAACCTGACTCACTGGGTCAGGGTTTTCTGCCACAAGATGAACGGATTCCCGGACCAGTCCTGGTGGTGACCGGGTCTATGACTGCCAGGGCTTCCCTTGTGGGCATTTGCTCTGTATGTGATCGACCTGGTTGCACCCATAGCCCCGGGGCCCAGACCCTCTGTTCAGAATTGCTGTGGGTCTGCTGGGAGGAACTGCCCAGTGCGGTAGCAGTGGTGTTAGTTAAGAAGCCAGGGGCCGAGGTAGTCCTCGGAGGGCAGACCGTTCTACCCGCCTGGTGTCCTGGTACTCATCAGCCAGGTGAGCCGCCTCCTCTACAGTTAGTGGTCCGGTAAGAAAAACCGCTACCCTTATCCAGCATGCAGTAAAAAATCAGACCGCATCGAAGAGAAAAAAGTCATTCCAGCACTTTAGGGGTTCATCAAGTAGAAGCCGATACCACCTACAAGAAGCTGTTAATAACAGACCGCAAGAAGAAACCGGAAGATACCACCCAAGTAGCCAGCATATAGCTACATCTGAGACCCCATCAAAGACAAGCAAAGACCACCTCAGCAAGCGGCAAGCAACCAGACCGCATTAAGGTGAAGGAAATATCCCCCCAGCACCTGAGGGATTGAGTAAAGAAAACCAACCTGCAGGAAGCGGTTATTAACAGACCGCAATAAGTCGGAGAATAAAATCGAGCAAGCGGGCACTTAATGGCAAGTCACCGTTACAAAAACAAAGACCGGCAGAGATTAACTCAGCACAGAACGGAGTATACCACTCACCGGAACTTAAAGCAAAATTTTCAACTGAGTATTTTGGGAGAACCTTTTCATCCCGGTCACACCAACAAATAGTGTGTTCACACAGAAACACTATAAGGTAACATCGGGCAAACTTGCCTAACAAATAATAACATTTTCTACTCATTATAGTCACAGCCATCTGGCAGATCGCAATACTACACCCCAAGAGTATTTTGACTTTTGGATTAAGACTATTCAGTTGTAACTATTATAAACATTATTGTGACATTCAAATTAGTTACATTTAACATTTAAGTTCCGATATCCTCAAGCAGACAGTTTATCCAATTTTTGTTAGATACATTGTTGGACTCATATAGTAACACATTTGTTTAATGATTAATGATCTATGGGGAAATAGTAAACGAGCACGTACAACCAGCTCACCGCTGACCTTAGCAGCGCTGATATTGGAGTGCGTTATGGAGCACAATTTTGCTCTATGCTCACTTCTTGCCTAATAACCCCGGGTTTCTGAAAACCTGTAATACCAGCGCTGTAGGTAAGTGAGCGGTGAAAATAATATGCAAGTTAGCAATGCACCCCTCTTACCGCAAAACATAAAAACTCTGGCTGTTGTAAAACAATATTATTCTGTTTAGTGGACTGAAAGACTAAGACTTTCTGCCTCACCAAGAAGCTACAATTATGAGTATCCCTGTCATACCAGACCTTCTGTCGAGTTTGTGCTGCTTGAAGATTGTCACGGACCCTTCCAGTCAGGTACTCAAGGCGATCCTACAATTCTAACACATACTAACTTCCCTCCCAAATTCTATTGCAGTATCTAATGTCAGTTGGGTTGCTGCTATGGTTGAGTCATGGAAACATGGTCTTACCTGGTCCCCCTTGGTGTGCTGGCTGGCTGTGGTCCGTGCTTAGGCTCGAGTTATGACTTGGTATGCTTTCTTTGGTATGGGCCCAGTAGATCTGGCAAATGCTGAGGTAAGTTGACCCAGGTTTTCCCCAACAATACTTCAGCTGGTAGATCATTCATAACCATGGCTTCTATTGTACGGGCTCTAGCACCCCAATCTAAATGCACTTGAGTGGTGGGCAACCAATGTATTGCCCCCCTGCCACTCAGACAGCAATGGTGCGCTTAGTCTTCCCTTTTGACTGAGCTTGGTCAAAAGGGAAGACTAAGACTACCCCAATCTAAATGCACTTGAGTGGTGGGCAACCAATGTATTGCCCCCCTGCCACTCAGAGAGCAATGGTGTGCTTAGTCTTCCCTTTTGACTGAGCTTGGTGTGGCTGTATAAGGGTTAGGGTAGCTCCCGTGTCCCTTAGCCCCTGTTCTGGTTGTCCATCCAACAGTACTAGCTGCCAGTTATGTTGACGGTTGTCCTGGGCAGCTGCTTGGACAGGGTCCGCTTCATGGAGCATACTTCCTCAGTCTCAAGAGGATCAGCTCCTAGATTGATACGTGGTTGTTGGTCCCTTCGCGGCAACCTGACTCACTGGGTCAGGGTTTTCTGCCACAAGATGAACGGATTCCCGGACCAGTCCTGGTGGTGACCGGGTCTATGACTGCCAGGGCTTCCCTTGTGGGCATTTGCTCTGTATGTGATCGACCTGGTTGCACCCATAGCCCCGGGGCCCAGACCCTCTGTTCAGAATTGCTGTGGGTCTGCTGGGAGGAACTGCCCAGTGCGGTAGCAGTGGTGTTAGTTAAGAAGCCAGGGGCCGAGGTAGTCCTCGGAGGGCAGACCGTTCTACCCGCCTGGTGTCCTGGTACTCATCAGCCAGGTGAGCCGCCTCCTCTACAGTTAGTGGTCCGGTAAGCAAAACCGCTACCCTTATCCAGCATGCAGTAAAAAATCAGACCGCATCGAAGAGAAAAAAGTCATTCCAGCACTTTAGGGGTTCATCAAGTAGAAGCCGATACCACCTACAAGAAGCTGTTAATAACAGACCGCAAGAAGAAACCAGAAGATACCACCCAAGTAGCCAGCATATAGCTACATCTGAGACCCCATCAAAGACAAGCAAAGACCACCTCAGCAAGCGGCAAGCAACCAGACCGCATTAAGGTGAAGGAAATATCCCCCCAGCACCTGAGGGATTGAGTAAAGAAAACCAACCTGCAGGAAGCGGTTATTAACAGACCGCAATAAGTCGGAGAATAAAATCGAGCAAGCGGGCACTTAATGGCAAGTCACCGTTACAAAAACAAAGACCGGCAGAGATTAACTCAGCACAGAACGGAGTATACCACTCACCGGAACTTAAAGCAATATTTTCAACTGAGTATTTTGGGAGAACCTTTTCATCCCGGTCACACCAACAAATAGTGTGTTCACACAGAAACACTATAAGGTAACATCGGGCAAACTTGCCTAACAAATAATAACATTTTCTACTCATTATAGTCACAGCCATCTGGCAGATCGCAATACTACACCCCAAGAGTATTTTGACTTTTGGATTAAGACTATTCAGTTGTAACTATTATAAACATTATTGTGACATTCAAATTAGTTACATTTAACATTTACGTTCCGATATCCTCAAGCAGACAGTTTATCCAATTTTTGTTAGATACATTGTTGGACTCATATAGTAACACATTTGTTTAATGATTAATGATCTATGGGGAAATAGTAAACGAGCACGTACAACCAGCTCACCGCTGACCTTAGCAGCGCTGATATTGGAGTGCGTTATGGAGCACAATTTTGCTCTATGCTCACTTCTTGCCTAATAACCCCGGGTTTCTGAAAACCTGTAATACCAGCGCTGTAGGTAAGTGAGCGGTGAAAATAATATGCAAGTTAGCAATGCACCCCTCTTACCGCAAAACATAAAAACTCTGGCTGTTGTAAAACAATATTATTCTGTTTAGTGGACTGAAAGACTAAGACTTTCTGCCTCACCAAGAAGCTACAATTATGAGTATCCCTGTCATACCAGATCTTCTGTCGAGTTTGTGCTGCTTGAAGATTGTCACGGACCCTTCCAGTCAGGTACTCAAGGCGATCCTACAATTCTAACACATACTAACTTCCCTCCCAAATTCTATTGCAGTATCTAATGTCAGTTGGGTTGCTGCTATGGTTGAGTCATGGAAACATGGTCTTACCTGGTCCCCCTTGGTGTGCTGGCTGGCTGTGGTCCGTGCTTAGGCTCGAGTTATGACTTGGTATGCTTTCTTTGGTATGGGCCCAGTAGATCTGGCAAATGCTGAGGTAAGTTGACCCAGGTTTTCCCCAACAATACTTCAGCTGGTAGATCATTCATAACCATGGCTTCTATTGTACGGGCTCTAGCACCCCAATCTAAATGCACTTGAGTGGTGGGCAACCAATGTATTGCCCCCCTGCCACTCAGACAGCAATGGTGCGCTTAGTCTTCCCTTTTGACTGAGCTTGGTCAAAAGGGAAGACTAAGACTACCCCAATCTAAATGCACTTGAGTGGTGGGCAACCAATGTATTGCCCCCCTGCCACTCAGAGAGCAATGGTGTGCTTAGTCTTCCCTTTTGACTGAGCTTGGTGTGGCTGTATAAGGGTTAGGGTAGCTCCCGTGTCCCTTAGCCCCTGTTCTGGTTGTCCATCCAACAGTACTAGCTGCCAGTTATGTTGACGGTTGTCCTGGGCAGCTGCTTGGACAGGGTCCGCTTCATGGAGCATACTTCCTCAGTCTCAAGAGGATCAGCTCCTAGATTGATACGTGGTTGTTGGTCCCTTCGCGGCAACCTGACTCACTGGGTCAGGGTTTTCTGCCACAAGATGAACGGATTCCCGGACCAGTCCTGGTGGTGACCGGGTCTATGACTGCCAGGGCTTCCCTTGTGGGCATTTGCTCTGTATGTGATCGACCTGGTTGCACCCATAGCCCCGGGGCCCAGACCCTCTGTTCAGAATTGCTGTGGGTCTGCTGGGAGGAACTGCCCAGTGCGGTAGCAGTGGTGTTAGTTAAGAAGCCAGGGGCCGAGGTAGTCCTCGGAGGGCAGACCGTTCTACCCGCCTGGTGTCCTGGTACTCATCAGCCAGGTGAGCCGCCTCCTCTACAGTTAGTGGTCCGGTAAGCAAAACCGCTACCCTTATCCAGCATGCAGTAAAAAATCAGACCGCATCGAAGAGAAAAAAGTCATTCCAGCACTTTAGGGGTTCATCAAGTAGAAGCCGATACCACCTACAAGAAGCTGTTAATAACAGACCGCAAGAAGAAACCAGAAGATACCACCCAAGTAGCCAGCATATAGCTACATCTGAGACCCCATCAAAGACAAGCAAAGACCACCTCAGCAAGCGGCAAGCAACCAGACCGCATTAAGGTGAAGGAAATATCCCCCCAGCACCTGAGGGATTGAGTAAAGAAAACCAACCTGCAGGAAGCGGTTATTAACAGACCGCAATAAGTCGGAGAATAAAATCGAGCAAGCGGGCACTTAATGGCAAGTCACCGTTACAAAAACAAAGACCGGCAGAGATTAACTCAGCACAGAACGGAGTATACCACTCACCGGAACTTAAAGCAAAATTTTCAACTGAGTATTTTGGGAGAACCTTTTCATCCCGGTCACACCAACAAATAGTGTGTTCACACAGAAACACTATAAGGTAACATCGGGCAAACTTGCCTAACAAATAATAACATTTTCTACTCATTATAGTCACAGCCATCTGGCAGATCGCAATACTACACCCCAAGAGTATTTTGACTTTTGGATTAAGACTATTCAGTTGTAACTATTATAAACATTATTGTAACATTCAAATTAGTTACATTTAACATTTAAGTTCCGATATCCTCAAGCAGACAGTTTATCCAATTTTTGTTAGATACATTGTTGGACTCATATAGTAACACATTTGTTTAATGATTAATGATCTATGGGGAAATAGTAAACGAGCACGTACAACCAGCTCACCGCTGACCTTAGCAGCACTGATATTGGAGTGCGTTATGGAGCACAATTTTGCTCTATGCTCACTTCTTGCCTAATAACCCCGGGTTTCTGAAAACCTGTAATACCAGCGCTGTAGGTAAGTGAGCGGTGAAAATAATATGCAAGTTAGCAATGCACCCCTCTTACCGCAAAACATAAAAACTCTGGCTGTTGTAAAACAATATTATTCTGTTTAGTGGACTGAAAGACTAAGACTTTCTGCCTCACCAAGAAGCTACGATTATGAGTATCCCTGTCATACCAGACCTTCTGTCGAGTTTGTGCTGCTTGAAGATTGTCACGGACCCTTCCAGTCAGGTACTCAAGGCGATCCTACAATTCTAACACATACTAACTTCCCTCCCAAATTCTATTGCAGTATCTAATGTCAGTTGGGTTGCTGCTATGGTTGAGTCATGGAAACATGGTCTTACCTGGTCCCCCTTGGTGTGCTGGCTGGCTGTGGTCCGTGCTTAGGCTCGAGTTATGACTTGGTATGCTTTCTTTGGTATGGGCCCAGTAGATCTGGCAAATGCTGAGGTAAGTTGACCCAGGTTTTCCCCAACAATACTTCAGCTGGTAGATCATTCATAACCCCGGCTTCTATTGTACGGGCTCTGGCACCCTAATCCAAATGCACTTGAGTGGTGGGCAACCAATGTATTGCCCCCCTGCCACTCAGACAGCAATGGTGCGCTTAGTCTTCCCTTTTGACTGAGCTTGGTGTGGCTGTATAAGGGTTAGGGTAGCTCCCGTGTCCCTTAGCCCCTGTGCTGTTTGTCCATCCAACAGTACTAGCTGGAAGTTATGTTGCCGGTTGTCCTGGGCAGCTGCTTGAACAGGGTCCACTTCATGGAGCATACTTCCTCAGTCTCAAGAGGATCAGCTCCTAGATTGATACGTGGTTGTCGGTCCCTTTGCGGCAACCTGACTCACTGGGTCAGGGTTTTCTACCACAAGATGAACGGAATCCCGGACCAGTCCTGGTGGTGACCGGGTCCATGACTGCCAGGACTTCCCTTGTGGGCATTTGCTCCATATGTGATCGACCTGGTTGCACCCATAGCCACGGGCCCATACCCTCTGTTCAGAATTGCTGTTGGTCTGCTGGGAGTAACTGCCCAGTGCGGTAGCAGTGGTGCTAGTTAAGGAGCCAGGGGCCGAGGTAGTCCTCGGAGGGCAGACCGTTCTACCCGCCTGGTGTCCTGGTACTCATCGGCCAGGTGAGCCGCCTCCTCTACAGTTAGTGGTCTGGTAAGCAAAACCGCTACCCTTATCCAGCAAGCAGTAAAAAATCAGACCGCATCGAGGAGACAAAAGTCACCCTAGCACTTTAGGGGTTCATCAAGTAGAAGCCGTTACCACCTCCAAGAAGCGGTTAATAACAGACCGCAAGAAGAAACCAGAAGATACCACCCAAGTAGCCAGCATATAGCTACATCTGAGACCCCATCAAAGACAAGCAAAGACCACCTCAGCAAGCGGCAAGGAACCAGACCGCATTAAGGTGAAGGAAACATCACCCCAGCACCTGAGGGATTGAGCAAAGTACACCAACCTGCAGGAAGTGGTTATTAACAGACCGCAATAAGTCGGAGGATAACATCGAGCAAGTGGGCACTTAACAGCTAGTCACCGTTACAAAATCAAAGACCGGCAGAGATTAACTCAGCACAGAACGGAGTATACTACTCACCGGAACTTAAAGCAAAATTTTCAACAGAGTATTTTGGGAGAACCTTTTCATCCCGGTCACACCAACAAATAGAGTGTTCACACAGAAACACTATAAGGTAACATCGGGCAAACTTGCCTAACAAATAATAACATTTTCTACTCATTATATTCACAGCCATCTGGCAGATAGCAATACTACACCCCAAGAGTATTTTGACTATTGGATTAAGACTATTCAGTTGTAACTATTATGAACATTATTGTGACATTCAAATTAGTTACATTTAACATTTAAGTCCCGATATCCTCAAGCAGACAGTTTATCCAATTTTTGTTAGATACATTGTTGGACACATATAGTAACACATTTGTTTAATGATTAATGATCTATGGGGAAATAGTAAACGAGCACGTACAACCAGCTCACCGCTGACCTTAGCAGCGCTGATATTGGAGGGCGGTATGGAGCACAATTTTGCTCTATGCTCACTTCTTGCCTAATAACGCCGGGTTTCTGAAAACCTGTAATACCAGCGCTGTAGGTAAGTGAGTGGTAAAAATAACATGCAAGTTAGCAATGCACCCCTCTTACCGCAAAACATAAAAACTCTGGCTGTTGTAAAACAATATAATAAGGGGATATAACTTTGCCAACAGGATGGATGATTCAGGTAGTTCTAAACAATAAAAATAACAATCATCTGTTTGTATTTTCACGTATGCAAATGTATGTAAATGAGTCATTCCTCCTGTATCCATTTTGGTGGTGAACTTGCAACCAATAGAGGGTGCTGTGTTATGATGTTTTCGGGATAGCTCAACCAATAGATGGCACTGTGTCACACATTTTCCATGTATGTGACTAGGGAACCATCACACTGCCCCCCCTTGTCCAACGGTCTGGCAGACTGGGCTAGATCATGAATGGATTGGCTTCAGGCTGTCCAGGGCAGAACAGCCACCAAAGGAGTTACCTTAAAATGCAACATTATTCAAACAAGCCCCATAGTCCTTATAGTTCCTTCTGACGTGACAATCCATTAGCATTGCCATTTTTTTTCTCAGGTCTGTACTGGATGGAAAAATTGTAAAGCTCCATCGAAACTACCTGGCATTGTCCCCAGCCACTTGATTCAGCCAGACCAGGGGGTTGTGATCTGTGAGTACAGTAAATGCTTGGCCATACAGATAAGGCTGCAGTTTCTTTAGGGCCCAAACCAGTGCCAAACATTCTTTTTCTATGGCCGCATAGCTGACTTCCCGTGGCAGGAGCTTCCGACTGATGTAGGTGACCAGATGTTCCCCTCCATCCTCCCCAACCTGGCTCAATACTGCTCCCAGTCCAAACATGGAGGCATCTGTGTGCACAAGAAATCATTTAGATGGATCAGGGGCAGCCAGGACTGGGACACATGTCAGAGCTGTCTTTAGCTGCTGGAAGACTGTCTCATACTTAGGGTACCTTTGGACCTGCCTGGGGAGGGCTTTCTTAGTCAAGTCTGTCAGAGGTTTGGCTAGAGTACTATAGTTGGGGACAAACTTTCTGTAATACCCTGCCGTACCCAAGAAAGCTAGGATCTGGGTCTTGGTTTTGGGAAGTGGTCAGTTGGCAATAGCCTCTTTTTTAGCTGGTTCTGGTTGTTGCTTCCCACAGCCCACCCAATGACCAAGGTACTGTACCTCTGCTATGCCTATGTGACACTTATCTGGCATTAAGGTCAACCCTGCAGCTCTGATCCTGTCCAATATTTCCCCTATGTGACCTAAGTGTTCCTCCCAGGTAGCAATATATATGGCAATATCATCTAGTTAGGCACAGACAAAGTCTTGGAAGCCATCCAGGAGGTGACCTACCATCCTTTGGAAAGTGGCTGGGGCATTTTTCAGACCGAATTGCATGACCTTAAACTGATAAAGACCAAATGGGGTGATAAAGGCAGACTTGGAGATGGCCTCGGGGTGTAGGGGAATCTGCCAGTACCCTTTACATAAATCAATGTTTGTCAAGTAATGTCCCCGGGACATACGGTCCAATAATTCATCTATCCTGTGCATGGGGTTGGCATAAGTTACGGTCTTGTCATTTAGACGTTGGTAATCCCCTGTCATTTAGACGTCGGTACAAGTATGACAGGGGATGCCCAGGGACTAGTGGAATGTTAAATAATATCTCCCTCCTCATACTTTCCCTCATGGCATCAGGGATCCGATAAGTGGGTTGCTGTAAGGGGGTCTGCCCTGGTGTTTTTACCTGATGGACTGTCAATGTAGTATACCCTGGACTGGATGAAAACACATCTCTCCTGTCCTGGAGTATGGAGTTGATCTGCTCCCATTCCTGAGCTCCTAGACCTTCACCTAGCCTAACTTCCTCCAGCAACGCAGCTTTACTCGCCTCCCCTAAAAGATCAGGAAGAATGGGGCTTTCTAACTCCTCGGTGGTGGGTGCACATATTACTGCTACTGCCTCATCCCTAGCTACATAGGCCTTGAGCATGTTCACGTGGATTGTCCTCCGGACTCTCTCATCTGAACAACGAGCAACTATATATGTTATGTCACAGAGCTTCTCAACTATAGTGTAGGGACCCTGCCATGCTGCCTGCAACTTATTCTGTTTAGTGGACTGAAAGACCAAGACTTTCTGCCTCTCCAAGACGCTACGATTATGAGTACCCCTGTCATACCAGACCTTCTGCCGAGTTTGTGCTGCTTGAAGATTGTAACGGACCCTTCCAGTCAGGTACTCAAAGCGATCCTGTAATTCTAACACATACTAACTTCCCTCCCAAAATCTATTGGGGTATCTCATGTCAGTTGGTTTGCTGCTATGGTTGAGTCATGGAAACATGGTCTTACCTGGTCCCCCTTGGTGTGCTGGCTGGCTGTGGTCCGTGCTTAGGCTCCGGTTGTGACTTGGTATGCTTTCTTTGGTATGGGCCCAGTAGATCTGGCAAATGCTGAGGTAAGTTGACCCAGGTTTTCCCCAACAATACTTCAGCTGGTAGATCATTCATAACCCCGGCTTCTATTGTACGGGCTCTGGCACCCCAATCTAAATGCACTTGAGTGGTGCGCAACCAATGTATTGCCCCCCTGCCACTCAGACAGCAATGGTGCGCTTAGTCTTCCCTTTTGACTGAGCTTGGTCAAAAGGGAAGACTAAGACTACCCCAATCTAAATGCACTTGAGTGGTGGGCAACCAATGTATTGCCCCCCTGCCACTCAGACAGCAATGGTGCACTTAGTCTTCCCTTTTGACTGAGCTTGGTGTGGCTGTATAAGGGTTAGGGTAGCTCCCGTGTCCCTTAGCCCCTGTGCTGGTTGTCCATCCAACAGTACTAGCTGCCAGTTATGTTGCCGGTTGTCCTGGGCAGCTGCTTGGACAGGGTCCACTTCATGGAGCATACTTCCTCAGTCTCAAGAGGATCAGCTCCTAGATTGATATGTGGTTGTTGGTCCCTTTGCGGCAAACTGACTCACTGGGTCAGGGTTTTCTGCCACAAGATGAACGGATTCCCGGACCAGTCCTGGTGGTGACCGGGTCCATGACTGCCAGGGCTTCCCTTGTGGGCATTTGCTCCGTATGTGATCGACCTGGTTGCACCCAAACCCCCGGGGCCCAGACCCTCTGTTCAGAATTGCTGTGGGTCTGCTGGGAGGAACTGCCCAGTGCGGTAGTAGTGGTGCTAGTTAAGGAGCAAGGGGCCGAGGTAGTCCTTGGAGGGCAGACCGTTCTACCCGCTTGGTGTCCTGGTACTCATCGGCCAGGTGAGCCGCCTCCTCTACAGTTAGTGGTCAGGTAAGCAAAACCGCTACCCTTATCCAGCAAGCAGTAAAAATCAGACTGCATCGAGGAGAAAAAAGTCACCCCACCACTTTAGGGGTTCATTAAGTAGAAGTTGATACCACCTACAAGAAGCGGTTAATAACAGACCGCAAGAAAGAACCAGAAGATACCACCCAAGTAGCCAGCATATAGCTACATTTGAGACCCCATCACAGACAAGCAAAGACCACCTCAGCAAGCGGCAAGGAACCAGACCGCATTAAGGTGAAGGAAACATCACCCCAGCACCTGAGGGATTGAGCAAAGAATACCAACCTGCAGGAAGCGGTTATTAACAGACCGCAATAAGTCGGAGGATAACATTGAGCGAGCAGGCACTTAACAGCGATTCACTGTTACAAAATCATAGACCGGCAGAGATTAACTCAGCACAGAACATTTAAGTTCCGATATCCTCAAGCAGACAGTTTATCCAATTTTTGTTAGATACATTGTTGGACTCATATAGTAACACATTTGTTTAATGATTTTGGATATATTTGAGAACGATAGAGCTTTTATTATCATTTATTTTAGCAGACACCAGTGTCCAGTTTTATATTTTACACATATATGTAATGTTTTGACCATCTTGCATATTGCATATTTTATGTTTTTTAATCATATAAACAATAAATTGCATTTTATTTTTTATTTTATTTTTATCATTGTGTTTATATATATTTATTAATAGGAGCATACAGATACTGGTTTGTATAATTGACCCGTAACATCCAAGCAATCATAGCTATTGATATTATACACTTTGGGAATAGCAAGCTAAGTTGCGCCACCTTATATTATATTTACTTTGAAACTTTTGGGATAACGTTTTAAAGGTGAGCTACATTCCCTACCAATCCCACAGTCTAATCCTTTTGCATTTTCTGATTCTATAACCTCTGGAGTTGTGTAGTTGTAAAATTGCTCCAGAAGTAGCAGCTGTAGTGCATGGTCCAGGTTAGTTGCCTGACACCCCTGCATCCAATTAGATTTGGCCCGGTGCATTCTGTAGGCCCACTCCACATATGTGTCTTGCTCCTTTTTCCTCAGATTACCTGGGGTAATGGCATATCTGGCCAGAAGTCTTTTTTTTACCAGGCTGTTGTCCAGGCTATCTTCATCAGGGACTGCCGGTAAGTTTCAGCAGCTCTCCTGTCAACTTACTGACCAAATTTGTAACCAAGTCTGTAGAAGCCGCACCTTGTAGAGTACACTGTCTCTCAAAGTCATGCAGGTATGCATCAATGTCCCCTTTGGCCTCGATGAAAACTTTAAATGAGCAAAGGGCAGCTTCTTTGTTCCTTTGTTGCCCACCTGGCAAGAAGAGGAGCCGTTTCCTGGCCGATGCTCTATTTTGGCCATGCGGAGCCTAAACTCTTGCTCCGCCTGCTGCATCGCAGTCACATCAGCCATAATTTTTTCAAAATTTTCCTGAGTGGGCTGGGGGCCCAGGAGGGCCTATCGGGCTCAGACTTCCCGCTGAATATCTAAACTCACCAGGGATCTCCAAGGGTGGTGGGAGGGACTGGTCGCCTTCCATTAGTTCAGCAATTAGAGTATCTTTGGATTTATTACTGGATGATCTTCCACTGGCTTCCAACATATCCTTAAGGGTGCTTCGCTTTAGGACCGTGTAAAGCTGCTCCATGCACTATTCAGCTACTGCTCTTGAAGGATCTCCAGATGGAGATCAGATCCCAGTTAGTCATGCTTTTTGTAGTTTGTGGATCTCTGTGCCCTGGTCTTATTTTGGGTTGAGGGTTGTGAATATTCAATGAGGTAGTCTCAGGTTATTACTGGACATAGCATAATAGACTTACATACTGTACATGTGCATACATATGCAAGCACACAGCTTCATTAATGGTGCTTAGTGACATGTCTTTATTGCACCTTATAATTTGACTGGATAGAGGAGGGTGCTCTGTTATCACATATTATAAGCGGTGAGTTAAGTGTTTTGTTCAAGTTCAACCTCAAGTTAGTGCTCAATAATTTTGCCCTTTCGGAAACCTGAAGAAATATGTTAACACTTGAAAATATGCATAAAAACATGTAAACTGTATTCAAATAAAGTATTTTAATAACAGTTATGCATTCAATTTAAAATATTGAAAAATATGTTTTAATAATGAAGAACTCCTCTAATTGACTTATCACAGCTTTGGCATAGGACACCTTCTGCTTTGAGAAGCTTTGGCTTAGCAATCAAGCGATAATAACTGGCACAAGTTCTAGAGGAATTTAATGCACCCATGCCATCCAACATGCAGATGTTTGCGCACTCCCGAGTAGTGAACATATTTCATAGCATTTGTCTTTTTTTTTTTTTTTTTTTTAAAAGTGGTTAATGCTGTAAGTAGTAGAAAATACTGGGAGTTATCTTTTGTCTTTACATTAATTATATATATATATATCTTTTTGATTACTTATTTAATTCATTTATATAATATAATGCTCATCATCAAATGAACATTATTCCATTCTACTATTAAAATATTGTCAGCTCCTATTTAATTGTTCAGCTTTCAAAGAAGAAAAAAGTAGAAGATAGAAGGTAGCAAATGGTAAAAGGAGACAGGATGAGGTTTGAAAATGATGACAGTTTAGTGTAGGTTGTAAGCATTAAAAAATGTAGAAACAGTCATCTAGACCAGTGTTTCTCAACCGCGTGGTTACTGATCAGCTGATTATCTCACCTGTGCTCAAGTTCAGCAATAATAGAAACATGGCCTGTTAGGGCTACTTGAGGACCACAGTTGAGAAACACTGCTCTAGATGTAATAAAAATATTACTACTTATTGGAATAAAAAATCATAAAAAGATCTAAAATGTATTGTTTTTGTGTTTAGACCTATTTCTTTTCTACAGGGGTGCACAGGGATACAGAAGCTACACCCCAGATTACCTAGAAAACACAATTCAGTTCATGGAACACCAGGGACTACATTAAAACCCCCTCAAGGGATATCTGTGCAATACCTGTGAATATACCCGCATGTCTCCCTGACTCAGTTAAGGTAAGCCCTTGTCCCCCCAAAAAGCATAACAACTGGATCCTCCACTGACTTGTTCAAATAAGTAGATTGTAAGTTTCCCTCAATGGTAGTGTTTTAAGTCTCACATATTTTTAGTTAATAATCTAATAAAAGTTAAGTTTTAAAAACTGTAGCCTTACAGGCTCAAAGTGATATAAAGGCCAAATTATCAAGCTCCGAATGGAGCTTGATGCCCCTTGTTTCAGACGAGCCTTTAGGCTCACTGGAAACAGAAGTTATGAAGCAGCGGTCTAAAGACCATTGCTCCATAACTTGTCCGCCTGCTCTGAGACCGCGGACAGAAATCAACCCAATTGAATATGATTGGGTTGACAGACAACCCCTTCTAGCGGATCTGCAGGGGGAGGTATATATAATAATAAATGCTGACAACGTATACTGTCTGCATTTATCGATGTGCAGAGGATGTGATAAGCTACATCGTATCATGTCTGCTGCACTTTGATAAATATGCCCCATAATGTGAATCCCTTCTGGAGTGACAGTAAAAGCATTTCTGCTTGGAGGTGGTAAGATTAATATGTCATATCACAGCTTGCCAAATTTAATTTATTTGCTTTTTTAAATTCATGTATTGTCTGCTGTTCTATTGTAATTGTTTTTAGTACTGTTAATTTTACAGTTTCTAGAGGAGTAACTATACTTAACTGTACTACCCCTTAGAATTACTCGGTTTTGCATCAGTGCCTTGTAGGTTGTTACCTACTGCAACTGTTTCCTTACTGGGGGTTAATGGTTCTGTTGTGTGCCCTTCACATTGTATTTTATGTGCTTATCTATCACTTTAGATATAATAGTATATCCTTATTATTTTCATATCTGTTACCTTTAAGCTACTAAATATGAAGCAAATAGGCACAGTTCAAGTTTCTGGACCACTTCTCAGTGGTGTATCTCCTGTCTGTTTCTAATCCTAAACTCTTTTAATGAACTCCAATAGCAAAGTTGTTTTTCTCTTAATTTTGGGAGTGCAAACTTCCCCTCATTTGCTTATGGATACTTATAGAGTACATGGGGGAGACCCAGAAGATTTTGCACCCATAGGCACAATATTGATTATTGCAAGTGTATTTTGAGTGCTGGTCTGGACTGCACTGTTTGTGTCTAATTATAGACAGAATTTTACTATGTTGCCTTTTGAGACCAAAGCTGTGCCCCGGGGGTTCTGCTGAACTGCCACCAGAATTCAATGAATATATTCACTCTGCTATTACTGAGCTGTTGGTTGTCATGCCCCTATAGCTAAGTGCAGACACATTTGGGAGAAGGTGATCTTTTGCTGGCCTTTAGCTCATCAGTGACTTCATTTAGAATCAACTTGTCTAAATTCCCTGCAGGGAAGGAGGGTATATTTGAGTCTGACGATTCCTCTTCTAAAGATGGGTACTCTGAGACTCACCACCAAGAAAATGTGTGGGAAGATGCATTTTTTTCTTTTTTAGGCTAGAACATATAGATGCATTATTATTGGGCTGTTAAAGGACCAGTAAATACAGTAGATTTGCATAATCGACAAATTCATGATAAAAAGACAATGCAAAAGAACTTAGGGGCCGATTTATTAAGGCTCGAATGCTCCTGTTTCTGTGCGAGCCTTCAGGCCATTCGGACCTTAATAAATTGGCCCCTTAATCTGAACAGTGTTTACTTTTGACTTATAGGTCCCATTCATGATAAATTGTTGTCACTAGTGAAAATGTTCTTGTAGTGCAGTATTATTAAACTATGTGAATGTAACAAAGAATAAATAGGGTTTAATTTATATAAATAAGTTATAAAACACCTTATCTTTATTATTTATCGATGAATGCCAGAATGCACTTGTTTCCGCACGAGCCTTCAGAAGGGCCAGATTGGGCCGCCAGGATATCGGGAAAAATCCCGGTGGGCCGCCATCTGCCAGGGCTGGCAGTTGGCAGCTACACAAAGAGAGAACTCACCGGCTGCTCACATGTGCTGGCTGAGCTAGCTCTCTGTCTCTTTGTTGTAGAAGTGGCTTTCTGGCCTGGTTGCTGGCACTGCTAATGATGACTGATCAGTGATTGATCTAGTTGGCCTCTCCAGCTCAGCGCTCCCTGACACGCATGACTCATCACTTCCTGCCTCCCACCCAGAGTCCCAGCAGAAGCTGCGCGCCGGAAGAAGAGTGACAGCTGAGTGAGAGGGAAGCAGCGTGAGGTAAGGCAGGGATAAAAGAAGCAGCAAGGCTAGGCTGGTGTTGCCGGTGGTCACGCAGTGTGTTGGTCACGGTGAGCATAAACATCACATTCAGCAGTGATGTTATTTAGATTTTTTTGCTGTCTCCGTCTGTTAAGCATATTATGCTGTTGCACTAGTCACACAAGGTAGATTTTTTTGGGGGGGCTGCAGGTAAAGCATTCACATTGCTGTAGTGCAGGCAGGTACTTTTTTTCACCCTCCTCACCTCTGAGTGCTCACATCAGACCTAGCTGTCACGCTGCCTTCTGTGTATCATACACAGCAGCAAGCTCACATAACAGAAATAATTAGGGAAAATGTATTATCTGGATTGGTCCATTTCAGCTAAAGTACCAATAAAGTCACAGACCTCAGTGACATCACAGGTCCTTCAGCCAGATGGAATCTAGCTGCAACCATCTCTGTAAGTGTGAGACTGGGGGAACCTTTCTGACTCTGCAATATGATAAGGTACTGAGGAGGGGGTTGTGTTTATATGGTAATGGGGAGGCTGTGTGTATGTGTGTGGCAGAGGGAACCTCTATATTATGTTATATAGCTGTATATAAGGTGTGTGACTGAGTGTGTCTGTCAAAGAGAACCTCTCTATAATATTATATATATATATATTATGGAATGATATTTATATTTACCGTATTTAAGGTACTGGGGAGTGGGCTGTGTGTGTGTGTGGGAGGCAGAGGGAACATCTTTATAATATTATATATATTTATATCAGGAATAATATTTATCTTTATTTAAGGTATTGGGGAGAGGGCTTTGTGTGTGGGAGGTAGAGGGAACCTTTTCATAATATTATATATATTTATATAAGGAATGTTATTGATATTTATTTAAGGGACTGGGTAGGGGCTGTGTGTGTGGGAGGCAGAGGGAACCTCTTTTCTAATATTGTATAAACATGATAAAAAAGAGAAAAAAACACCACACATACAATAGCTTAAGCTAACATTAAAAACACTAAACCCAGATGTTGAGTCAAATTCTCATTAAAATGTTTGAACTCAGATTCAATATATTCGATATCAAGAATCTCCAGCAGCAAAGTCAATATAAGTTACGCCCTTACAATCCGAGGGCTAATATTACTGCTACCTTTACTTTAACAAATATTTGCTCCAGAGCTTATGATAAAGAGAGTTCAACAATGATCTAATATTTAACATGGATGAGCAAATTAAAAAATGGAGAGACAAAGCTTCTCCAAAAGGACCCCTGATGTGCATTTCACAAAAAAAACTTCCTCAGAGGGGTGCGGGCCGCCACTATTGCCGGATATTTATGTGTCTGTAAACCCCTCCTTGTAGTTTGATTGGAACACAACATACCTACTAAAAGAAATGTTACTGGTTGTTTAGCTAGTCACTCAGTAGATTCAGCTAATGGAATAAGCTATCCTGAGATTGTTTGCTGTTCGTCATAGTTGATGTCATCCAGGGGCGGATACCTATTGGATGATGTGTGTTTCATTAATTTTATTGGATGTTTACTAGCTGTCAGACATAATATCAATACAAAAAGAGCCGGTGTTATATTATAGTTCAATAGTCCAAATATTAATTCTCCATTTAAATGTGGGTGATATACAGTATGTCCCACAGATATTACTTGTATTTGTTGACATTGGATTTACTAGTTGTTATCAGTGACGGAAAACTTTCGTAATTATGCTATACATCTAAGATAGAAAAAAATATGTATAAATGGTATACATTATTGCAGCCGATGGAGTGGGTGTATAGATTGTCCATACATGTGTAATCTATGGATTTTTAAAATGTCATCACAGCTGAGTATTTTATCGTAGGTACACACACCCTTCTTATAGGTTCTGCTCCGATTTATTTTGGTATCACCATATTATTTTCCATAATTATGTTTCATTCCTGTAACACATAAGCCTTTTAAAATGATTGATCATGAATCACATGTATCTGAATACTATTTATAATATACACAAAACCATATATACTCACATGTATTGATTGGCTGACATATGCCAAATTATTATCTAGATAGTATCTAGTTTCTGCTCTTCCCAAAAATAGCAAACAAAAGACATAAGTATTGTTGGAAACATAATGGGGCCCATTTAACAAGTTCCGTAGGGAGATTGTGGGCCTGTGTTTCTGTCGAGTCTTCTTCGCTGCTCCATAACCCTGTCCGCCTGCTCTGAGCAGGCGGACAGGAATCGCCAGAAATCAACCCGATCGAGTACGATTGGGTTAATAGACACCCCCCTGTTGATTGGCCGCGAGTCTGCAGGGGGCGGCGTTGCACCAGCAGCTCTTGTGAGATGCTGATGCGATGCTGAATATGGAGAGTGTATTGCTCTCCGTATTCAGCGAGGTCTTGCGGACCTGATCCTCAGTGTCGGATCAGATCCGCAAGACCTTTCTTAAATAGGGGCCAATGTCTTAACTGCCCTTACATATAAGCATAAGATGTTATGTGGCTACATTGACTGCATCATTTATAGTATCAGCCTATTTAACACAATCATATACATGCATATAGAGATTTGATACTGATGCGACATTAAGCACAACCTTATGCAATATACTGTTATATCCCATTGGAGGAGTATATAAGAGTGGCTGCCTACTTTTTGCATATATTTTATATACTTTATGCTGACAAGTCAAACATATGAGATTCATCATGATAGTGATTATGTTGATCCTACAATGAACAAATACGTTTAGGTTTTGCATGTATTAACGGACTGACATATGCTAATGTTAATTATGATTTAGATCGTATTAAGTCTCTGCTCTTCCCAAAACTATATATGCAAGATACTAGCACTATTGGGAACATACTGCCATAACTGCCCTTGTACTAAGTATAAGATGTCAAGTGGCTATACTTATTGCATTATCAATAGCATCAACATAATCAGTGCAATCAGACATATATGGAAATTTGTTAACTATGCAAAATCAAACATAATCTCACACAATAATAAACTGCCATATTTTTAAGGAGGATCATATATGAGTAAATTCTTATTTTTCGTATACATCTTTGATGGTCTATGCTGACAATTCAAGCACATGAGATTTACTATGTCAGTGCATACATTGATCCTTTAACATGTGTAATACCCCTCACAATTGTCTGATACACATATTAATCTCCAGGCAGCAACAACACTTTTCATCTATATTCTCCCTAAACTTTTAATATACAGATTAATGACTGGGAAGCTATCTGTCATCAATACCCTCCATAAATTTCCAACATACAGAGTAAAGAGTGGACAAAAACGATACCTGTTATCAATACCCTTTACAAATCCCTGACACACAGTTTAATGACTGGGCAGTGACAATATCTGTTATCAATAATTTACTATGTTATCATGTGCTTAATATCTTTGGCAGAGAATAAATCAGAGCGGAACCTATAACAAGGGTGTGTGTACCTACGATAAAATACTCAGCAATGATAAAATTTTAAAAATCCACGGATTACACACGTATGGACAATCTATACACCCACTCCATCAGCTGCAATAATGTATACCATTTATACATATTTTTTCTATCTTAGTGTTCCGTCACTGATAACAACTAGTAAATCCAATGTCAACAAATACAAGTGGTATCTGTGGGACATATATCGCCCACATTTAAATGGAGAATTAATATTTGGACTATTGAACTATAATATAATAAAGCACCGGCTCTATTTGGATTGATATTATTTCTGACAGCTAGTAAACATGATCATCCAATAAAATTAATGAACCACACGTCATCCAATAGGTATCCGCCCCTGGATGACATCAACTATGACGAACAGCAAACAATCTCAGGATAGCTTATTCCATTAGCTGAATCTACTGAGTGACTAGCTAAACAACCAGTAACATCTCTTTTAGTAGGTATGTTGTGTTCCAATCAAACTACACGGAGGCGTTTACAGACGCATAAATATCCGGCAATAGCGAAGGCCCACACCCCCTCTGAGTAAGCATTTTTTGTGAAACGCGAATCAGAGGTCTTTTTAGAGAAGCTTTGTCTCTCCATTTTTTAATTTGCTCATCCATGTTGAATATTAGTTCATTGTTGAACTCTCTTTATAATAAGCTTGAAGGAAATATTTGTAAAAGTAAAGGTAACAATAATATTAGCTCTCGGATTGTAAGGGCGTAACTTATATTGACTTTTCTGCTGGAGATTCTTGATATCTGAATATATTGAATCTGAGTTCAAACATTTTAATGAGAATTTGACTCAACATCTGGGTTTAGTGTTTTTAATGTTAGCTTAAGCTATTGTATGAGTGGTGTTTTTTTCTCTTTTTTATCATGTTTTCTAAATAAAGATAATAGTATGAATGATTAAGATTTATAATTTAAGTATCCCATATTGACCTTTATGGGCAGAGTCCTTGAATGCATACACAGATGAGAGCAAACTATATACAATTGTATACCCTATTACAATTACTTTGTTAGTTGTGACCTGTCCTCTGTATCTGTGGCAGGTAATAATAAATCAGATATATTAAGATTCATCTAAATTTATTTTTAATAATATATTGGTTTCCTGCTGACCTATACTCTATCCTCCCCACCCCTCATTGTACTTTAATTGTATCCCTGCATATTCATGAGTTATTTTCTCACACTGAAGATGTGTATGGCCTTAATTCAACCCACCTGATTGTAAGCAAGTGTTTTTGCAAGCCCTAGTGAACTAGGAGGGGGAGCAGCATAATTTTGAGTGCCTAGGGCAGCACAAAACCTAAAAATGCCACTTACTATGCAGCCATCATGAGCCAGACTTGCACACAATATATATATATGTCTTTGACGCATTATACAACTGTGTCAGGGTGCCAGGAATCAGACTGAGACGAAAAGTGCAAACATAATCACACCTTTATTAATAACAAAAATAATAAAAAGTCCACAAGTCAAATAACAAGCCAGGAGTCAAAACCAGAGCTGGTAGTCAGACACGCCAAGTCAGGAGCCAAAGCAAATAGTCAGACGAGCCAGAATCAGGAACAAGGAAAACAGCAGAGTCAGGAACAAGCCAGGGATCAGGAACCAGGAAGGACGTCAGACAACCAGGTAATACCCAGGAACTTTCAGAAACAGGTCTGAGACAACGCAAAGGCAAAGCATACTGAACAGAGGACCTTTAAATAATAAGTGATGACATCACAATTCTGAGACTGCATCCTGTCTCACACAGATGATGCACACCAGTCTGGCCATAAAAGGAAGTGCAGGAAATGAGCAGCATCCCCAACAGTGCACCATAGTCAGCAAGAGAGGTGAGTAAAATGGCTGCCAGCAGCACATGGCAAACAAAAGACCCCTCTCCCGCAAGAGGACAAAAGGCTTTTTTGGGAAATGAGCATGGAAGGCACGGAGGAGGGCGGGAGCATGAACATCAGAGGAGGGAACCCAAGAATGCTCCCCCGGACCGTAGCCCCTCCAGTGAACCAAATACTGTACACGGCCCCTGGACATACTATAGTCAATAATGCTGTTGACCTCATACTCCTCATGGTTTTCAACAAAGATAGGATGGGGACAAGGCAACACAGTGGTAAACCAATTACAAACCAATGGTTTCAAGAGGGAGACATGAAAAACATTGGAGATGCGCATTGCAGTAGGAAGGTCAAGAGCGTAGGCCACAGGATTGACCCGTCGGAGTATTCGAAAAGGACCAACATAACGGGGAGCCAGTTTATTGGAAGGCACACAAAGGTTCAAGTTGCGGGAGGAAAGCCAAACTCTCTCACCAACCTGGTAGGAAGGCGCGGGCAGATGCCTACGATTAGCCTGGAACATTTGGCGCTGCATAGAACGATGAAGGTAATCCTGAATCTGCACCCACGTGGAACAGATTTGCCGGAGATGCTCCTCCAAAGCCAGAATACCCTGAGACATGAATGAATCGGGCAACAAGGATGGTTGAAACCCATAATTCGCCATGAATGGGGATAACTTGGAGGAAGCATTAATAGCACTACTATGAGCAAACTCTGCCCAAGGTAACAGTTCAGACCAATTATTGTGGTGATCTGAGACATAGCAACGGAGGAACTGTTCCAGAGCTTGATTAGACCGTTCCACAGCCCCATTGGATTGAGGGTGATATTCCGAGGAGAGCGAAAGCTGGATTCCCATTTGAGCACAAAAGGAATGCCAAAATCTGGAGACAAACTGGCTACTCCGGTCCGACACTATATCCTTGGGTAACCCATGTAAACGGAAGACCTCCCGGGCAAAAATTGAAGCAAGCTCCTGAGCAGTAGGCAACTTCATCAAGGGAATGCAATGTGACATTTTAGAAAAACGGTCAACCACCATAAGGATAACAGTATTGCCATTGGAGACAGGGAGCTCGACAATGAAGTCCATAGAAAGATGTGTCCAGGGACGCTCACCATTAGCAATAGGTTGAAGAAGACCCACAGGAAGACGTCGAGGAGTCTTATTTTGTGCACAAACTGAGCAGGAGGCAACATACGCAGCAACATCAGAACGAAGACCACCAGAATTGTCGAGTGACAGACCAAATCATTTGGTTCTTGCCTGGGTGACCTGCGGATTTAGGATAGTGGTAAGTGTGCAAAAGTTTAGTTTGAAGATTCTCAGGAACAAAACACAAAACAACCGCTAGGTTTCTCAGGAGATGCATTGGTTTGTGCAGCCAGGATCTCCTCCCCCAAGGGAGAAGTCAAATTAGTACGTATGGTAGCTAAAATATGGTCAGGAGGTATAACAGGAGTAGGTACAGACTCCTCCTTTGACAGAGGCGAAAATTGTCGAGGGCATCAGTCCTAACATTCTTACTACCAGGCAGGTAGGAGACCACATAATTAAACCAAGACAAAAATAGCACCCATCTGGCCTGTCGTGGTGACAAACATTTTGCTTCAGATAGATAAGTTAAATTCTTGTGGTCAATAAGAATGAGCACTGGCACGCTAGTACCCTCGAGAAGATGTCTCCATTCCTTGAGTGCCAAAATTATGGCCAGTAATTCCCTGTCGCCATTTTTATAATTGCACTCCGCTGGAGACAATTTCTTAGAGAAGAAACCACACTGATGCAAGGAACCGTCAGGTGTAGGACGATGAGACAAGAGGGCACCTACTCCAGTCTCAGACGCATCGATCTCAAGAAAAAAAGGTAGGACAGGGTTAGGATGAGCCAGAACTGGAGCGGCAGCAAAGGCAGTCTTAAGACTATCAAAGGCCTTAATGGCAGTAGGTGACCAATGGAGTGGATCATTCTCTTTACGGGTCATGTCTGTGATAGGTTTGACAAAGGAAGAAAAGTTTTTAATAAACTTTCTATAGTAATTGGCGAACCCTAAAAAACGTTGAATAGACCAAAGACCAACTGGGCGAGGCCACTGCAGAACTGCTGATAACTTGTCAGGATCCATGGAGAACCCTGCAACGGAGATAACATAACCTAGGAAGGTTACTTGAGTCTGATGGAACTCACATTTCTTGAGTTTACAAAACAGGCTGTTCTCACGTAGTCTCTGAAAAACCTGTGTAACATCAGAACGATGAGCCTCAAGTGTGGGTGAGTGTATGAGGATGTCGTCCAAGTACACCACAACACACTGTTGCAACATATCTCGTAGGACATCATTAATAAATTCCTTCAAATCAACAGGAGCATTACATAGGCCAAAGGGCATTACAAGATACTCATAATGTCTGCTCCTGGTGTTAAACGCTGTTTTCCATTCGTGGCCCTCCTTGATCCTAATGAGATTGTACGCTCCTCTCAAATCAAGTTTAGTAAAGAGCGTAGCTCCCTTGAGGTGGTCAAAAAGTTCCGTAATGAGCGGAATAGGGTAAGCATTCATAATGGTAAGATGATTAAGACCCCTATAATCGATGCATGGTCTCAACTCGCCACTCTTTTTCTTCACAAAGAAGACGCCAGCCCCTGCAGGAGAGCAAGATTTGTGGATGATCCCCCGCGACAGAGCATCGGCAATATACCCCTCCATAGCACAATTCACTGCAACAGACAGAGGGTAAACCTGGCCCCGAGGAGGAATGGCTCCGGGTTGCAGGTCTATGGCACAATCATAAGACTGGTAAGGAGGCAACGTACCGGCACTCACCTTGTCAAAAATGTGTAGGAACTCTCGGTACTCCTCTGGCAATTGAGATACCGAAGAAGTGCACAAGACTTTAACTGGTTTCTGAAGACAAGTGGAAATACATTGCGGGGACCACAACAAAATTTCGGACCTGCGCCAGTCAAGACTGGGATTGTGCTTTTGGAGCCAGGGATAACCCAGAACAACAGGAAAATGCAGAGAGTTTATCACCTGGAACTGGAGGGTTTCAAAATGGAGAGCCCCAACAGCCATGGACAACGGAGCAGTTTCGTGAGTAATGAGTGCAGGCTGAAGGGGCCTGCCATCAATCGCCTCAATAGCAAGTGGAACGGACCGAGGCAAAACAGGAATGGAGTGCTTTGATACAAAAGATCTGTCAATGAAATAGCCCACAGCACCGGTGTCAACAAGAGCCTGGGTGACTATGGAGGAGTCCACCAAGGAAAGGACAACCGTGACCAAAGGTTTCTCCTTAAGTGGTTCCGGGGACGAGGATAAACCACCCAAGGTCTGCCCCCGACAGGACCTTAGGTGTGAGTGTTTCCCGGCCGTGCAGGACAAGACTTCAAAAGGTGACCCTGTAATCCACAATAGAGGCAGAGCCCCTCCCACCCCCTAAAGGCCCTCTCCTCCGTGGAGAGACGCGTGAATCCCAGCTGCATCAGCTCAGCAGTACCTGGTGACTTGGGATCAGGAGGCATGGGAGGAGAGGGAGGCATGGAACATGTAGGAGACAATGGAACAGGAGGCTTCTGCAAGCGCTCCTTGAAAGAGGGCCTCTCTCTGAGTCTGATGTCAATTAGGATAAAAAAAGACATCAATGTCTCGAGATCCTCTGGTAAATCTCTGGCAGCAACTTTGTCTTTAATCGCATCAGAGAGCCCATGAAAGAAGGCGGCAACAAGGGCTTCATTGTTCCAACCAACCTCTGCGGCAAGCGTACGGAACTCAATAGCATACTAAGCAACAGATCTTGTACCTTGCTGAATGGATATGAGTCGTTTAGCAGCAGAGGAGGAACGAGCTGGAACATCAAATACCCTTCGAAAGGAGGCCACAAATTCAGGGTAATTTGAAATCACAGATTTATTAGTCTCCCACAAGGGATTAGCCCAGACAAGAGCTGTGTCAGAGAGTAACAAGATGAGAAATCCCACCTTAGCTCTGTCAGAGGGAAACGCCTGAGGTAACATCTCAAAGTAAATGCCCACCTGGTTCAAAAACACTCTGTACTGAATAGGACCACCTCCATATCGCTGAGGTAGAGGTGCAGAACCGGTCATGCTCCTGGTAGGACTAGGTGTAGCAGCGGAAACAGGAGCAGCCATAACTTGCGGGACACTTTGGTCCAAATGTGCAGTGCGAGTCAGCAGGGTTTGCAGGGCTAGTGCAAATTGATCCAAACAGTGATCCTGTTCATCCATCCTGGAAATGATGGCAGGTAAAGGTGTATTATTAGCACCATCAGGATTCATGGCCTTTACGTAATGTCAGGGTGCCAGGAATCAGACTGAGACGAGAAGTGCAAAAATAATCACACCTTTATTAATAACAAAAAATAATAAAAAGTCCACAAGTCAAATAACAAGCCAGGAGTCAAAACCAGAGCTGGTAGTCAGACAAGCTGAGTCAGGAGCCAAAGCGAATAGTCAGACGAGCCAGAATCAGGAACAAGGAAAACAGCAGAGTCAGGAACAAGCCAGGGATCAGGAACCAGGAAGGGCGTCAGACAGCCAGGTAATACACAGGAACTCTCACAAACAGGTCTGAGACAACGCAAAGGTAAAGCATACTGAACAGAGGCCCTTTAAATAATAAGTGATGACATCACAATCCTGAGACTACATACTTTCTCACACAGATGATGCACACCAGTCTAGCCATAAAAGGAAGTGCAGGAAATGAGCAGCATCCCCCACAATGCACCATAGTCAGCAAGAGAGGTGAGTAAAATGGCTGCCAGCAGCACATGGCAAACAAAAGAGGGAATAAACCCTGACAGGCTGGTAGGCTGGTCTACATTTGTCCACGGCTGCTTTTGATTCCCAGTCCGGCCCTGGCCTTCAGACTCATTGGAAACAGGAATTAAGACGCAGCAGTCTTAAGACCTCTACTCCTTAACTCGTCCGCCACCTCTTAGACGGCAGACAGCAATCCGCCTGATCGGATATGACCGGGTTGATTGACACCCTGCTAGCTGCCGTTTGGTTGTGAATGTGCAGGGGGTGGCATTGCACAAGCATTTCACAAGAAATGCTTGTGCAATGATAAATGCCGACAGTGTATGCTGTCTGTATTTATCGATGTGAGGCAGACATGATCCACTACAGCGGATCATGTCCGCTCTCACATTGTTAAATCAGCCCCTGTGTCTGAACTTTAAATGAGTAGTAGATTTTTTTCTTAAAATTTTCAAAGTTATGTCTATTTCCACTCCTCCTGTATCATGTGACAGCCATCAACCAATCACAAAAGCATATAATGTGAATTCTTGCACATGCTCAGTAGCAGCTGGTTACTCAAAAATTGTAAATACAAAACGACTGTGCACATTTTGTTTATGGAAGTAAATTGTAAATTTGTTTAACATTGCACTCTCCATCTGAATCATTAAAGTTTAGTTTAGTGTCCCGTTAAATGCTTTGGAGGTGGATGATTCTCTCTCTCCTGACAAGCCACTGATTAAGAGTATCAACAATTTTTAAGCCTACTTCTAAACAGCCCTCCTTCCCTGTGTGTGATTCAATCACTGAACTGGGGACTAAGGAATAGAACAAGCAAGGTATACACCTTGTTTTGTCTGCCAAATTCAAGGACATCTAACATGCTTGAATAATAGGAAACAGTTCCTAAAGTGGATAGGGCAATTTCTACTTTAGCCAGGTGGACTATCATTCATTAGAGGATAGTACCTCTTTCTATGGTTATAAAGATTGAATGCTTTCATAGACATAGGCAAAGATGGTCTTTTCAGCTGGCAGGATTTATGTTTCCTACAGCTGTCGGTGTAGCTTGCATAGCTGTAGCTACCTTACACTGGTATGATAACCTGTCTAAGCTTATATCTGGAGAAGCATCCTTGGAGAAGATCCAGAATTGTTTGAAGTTCCTAGATACCACTAACAGCTTAACTTTGATGCAGCACTAGAGATGATACACATTAATGTGAAGAGAGCTGCTATGGCTGCAACACTTGTTCTGCAGATATGGTTTCTAAAAGCACACTGTTAGCACTTCCCTTTTAGGGTAAAAACCTGTTTGGTCCAGGACTTGATGCATTGATTACCACAGTCACTGGAGGTAAGTGAGCTTTCTTGACACAAGACAAAAAACAGGGTAAGAATAGGCCTTTAAGATGTTTTTTGTTCCTTTTGACAGTCCTACCTAATCCTAAAAAGCTAATCCTTCCCTACACTCCAGATTCTGGTGGGAGGCAAATTAAAACTGCTTGAGAAGTTTGGGAGAGGTTTATTATAGACATTTGGGTGCTAGCGATTATTTCCCAGGTGTACCGAATCAGCTTTCAGCCCAAGTCTCCCAGAGCAAGATTTTTCCTGTACACAGTCCCTCAAGATCCTTTGAAGGCCAAGGCCTTCTTGGCTTGTGTAGCAAACGGGGAGATTGGCCTGCTTTCCACAAAGGAACAGAACCAGGGGTTTTATTTTAACCTTTTCATAGTTAAAAAAGAGGGAATTTTTCAGTCAATCTAGTTTTAAGATTATCGTAACAAATTCCTGAAAGTTCCCACTTTCCAGATGAAGACTATTTGAACTATTCTTTCTTTAGTGAAAGAGGGACAATTTATGTCTAGTATCAACCTCAAAGATGCTCATTTACATATTCCTATTTACAAGAATCACTTCAACTTTATAAGGTTTTCCTTCCTAGAAAGATATTATCAGTTTGTAACACATTTCTGTTTGGTCTGGCCACAGCCCCCAGGATTTTTATCAAGGTACTGGGAGCCTTAAAGGACTAGTAAATACACTAGATTTGCATAATCAACAATGTGTGATAAAAAGACAATGCAATAGCACTTAAAGCAACAGTTCACCCAAATGTTTTCTTCCCTTGTTCCCAATGTTCCATTTTACCTGCTGTAGTGTATTCAATTTTTACAAGTAGCTCCTTTACCCCTATTTCAGCATATGAAATAGCTGATTTAGCCTGTGGTATCATAACCTATACTAAACGTTTTGATACTGGAGTATATTCTATTGACAGACTATGTAAACTCAGCCAGCAGAAAAAAATTACAATCTCAGTGGGGTGCAGGATAGTTTAAGCAATAAAATTTAAATTTTCCATTGTTCTTTCTTAGTATTGAGCTTTGGTTTACAAACAGATATAAAATAGGGAAGCCTGTGTGTGTACATAAAAGTGATAACATGATGAGATCTGATATTAGCTGGAAGCTCAACCCATTGTAATAGGTTGTGGTTTAAAAGCACAAAACCAGCTAGTTCATACACATAAATAAACCTGAAAATGCAAATTCTCATAAATTTTATACTCAGCAGCTGGTATAACAAGTAATTGAAAATACATAAATTGGAAAACAATTTTACAGTGTACTGTCCCTTTAATCTGAACTTCAAATGAGTTTATTTTTTCTGACACATTCAAATGTTGTCTATTTCCACTTCTTCTGTATCATATGACAGCCATCAGCTAATCATAAATGCATATACGTATATTCTGTGAATTCTTGAACATGCTCAGTAGGAGCTGCGTACACAAAAAGAGTAAATATAAAAACACTGTGCACATTTTGTTAATGGCAGTAAAATGGAAAGTTGTTTAAAATTGCATGCTCAATCTGAATCATTAAAGTTTGGTGCAATCTCAGGGCATTTCAGTAGCACTCTACCTAGATGACATTCTGGTTCAGACGTCTTCTCTTCAACAGGTTGTGAAACACCCTGATGAGGTTCTCCAACTGCTCTGCAGCAACAGTTGGCACAAAAAAAGCTCTTTGATTTACTCAACCTTGAGATTTCTTGGGGTCGATCATAGACTATTTCCATGTGTCTGTCTCTCACAGAACAACCCAGGAACAAACTGCAAAAGGTGTGTGCTCAACTTCAACACACTTCCTCTCCTTCAGTAGTGCAATGTATGGAAGTTGCAGGCCTCATGGTGGCTGCTTCAGATGTAGTTCCCTTTAATCTTAGGCATCTGCAGTTATACCTAATTGGCCAGTAGACTGGCATTTATAAGGACCTGTCTCAGAAAAACCTGCTACATCAGGAGACAATACAGTCCTTGCTGTGCTGACGGATACACCTATCTATTAACCATGGGGCCTCTCTCATTCTGGACTCTCATGGACTGTGATTACAACAAACACCAGCTGTCATGCCCAACTTTTGTTTTAATAGATTTTGGCAATTTAGTTAGATAGTTTTTGTTGCTATTGCAGTTTTATCCAACTCTCATTTACTGCAGAGAGTGGAATTTGTAGTAATAGCTGTTTTGATAGGTTAAGATTGGAGGAAAAACAAACACAATCTTAACTAGCAGTTACTTTGTGTTCAGGCTAGCGTGAGTTATTACCAGCTTTGGCTACTTATTACTGATTCAGCTTTGAGAAAGTCTATTACAGAAGCATCAGATCACTTGCAGTTTCACACTAACAGCGTACAATATATGCACATGTGAGAGGTAATATCACAATACGTTCAAGCAGAATTAGTCAGAAAAAAAGGAAATCTTATACTTGCAAGAGTCAGGATTATCTCTGTCCGTAGTGGAGCAAGTTTCACCATGATGTTAGATTTCACTGAGCTCAGCATTCCAAATTCGGAGCTTGCCTGCAGGAGCTGGGAGTGGAGTGAAACTGAGACTGAATGCTGTCTTCCACTCATCACCGGATCTCATTCGAATCAGATTGTAAGCCCCTTTAAGGTCTAATTTGGTGATGATAGTAGCACCATTCAGTCGTTCGAGAAGTTCCGGTATAAGTGGGAGTGGGTAACGATTTTTTACTGTAACAGCATTCAGAGCCCTATAATCGATTATGGGTCTTAGGGTTTCATCTTTGTTAGTTACAAAGAAAATTGCTGCTGCAGCAGGGGAAGATGAGGGGGAAATGAACCCTTTCCTTAGATTATCATCTTGGTATTCTCTGAGATACTTAAGTTCTTTTTGGGAAAGATGGAAAATACGCCCGAAAGGAATAACTGCTCCTGGTTTAGTTTCTATAGGGCAGTCATATGGGCGGTGTTTTGGTAAATTCTCTGCATTTTTCAAGTTAAATACATCAGAGAAATCGGTATACTCACTTGGTAAAAGTGAATCAATGTGACTGATAGTTACATAAGGAAAACATGTGTCTAGACAAAATGATGAAGTAAAAGTTATCTTATTAATATTCCAATCAATTGTGGGGTTGTGCTTGTGTAACCAGGGATATCCTAAAATAATTGGATGTAAGGAGCTTGGAATTATGTCAAATGATATGTATTCTTTATGACCTGACTCAGTGATTGTCAATAATGGTATGGTGTGGTGTGTGATTGGCCCTTTAAGAAACTGTGACCCATCAATTACACGCACATTCTTTTTGCACACTTGGTATTTTATTTTGAGTGACTATTTTTTGATCGATAATTATAGCTTTGTTCTGGAACTGTTGTTGTTCCCACTGTAAAGACAAGTATAAAGCAAAGTGACTGTTTTGTATATAGTATTTTTCCGGGCACACATGTATTTTCTTACCCTTTTTCTGTCGGATGAGTAGTGGACATGAGGATACATCATGGTCTTTATTGGCACAATACATACAAAGATTTGATTGACGTCTTCTTAATTTCTCTTCTTGAGAAAGAGGTCCCTTAATAGTCCCTATTTCCATGGGTACTGGGGAAGATGATATTTTGTCATGAGATGGTTGATAATGTTTCCTTATGAAACCTTCAGGATGTTGTCTCTCAGACTTCCTTTCTCTATAACATAGAAACATAGAAACATAGATATTGACGGCAGATAAGAGCCATAGGCCCAGCAAGTCTGCCCGACCTTACCTAACAGTATAAACTTATCTAGTTCGTAGGATAGCCTTATGCTTGTCCCATGCATTTTTAAAGTCTCCCACAGTGTTTGTTGCTACTACCTCTTGAGGAAGTTTATTCCATAAATCAATCACTCTTTCTGTAAAGAAGTGCTTCCTCAAATTACTCCTGAATCTACTACCCTTTAGCTTGAACTCATGACCCCTTGTTCTTGAATTTTCCATTTTATGTAAAATACCCACAGCCTCAGTTTTACTAAACCCTTTAATGTACTTGAAAGTTGCTATCATATCACCTCTTTCCCTTCTCTCCTCTAAGCTATACATATTTAGGTCATTGAGCCTATCCTGGTAAGTTTTATTTTTTAGACCATGTACCATTTTGGTAGCCCTCCTTTGCACAGATTCAAGTTTGTTAATTTCCTTCTGAAGATATGGCCTCCAGAACTGCACACAATACTCAAGATGAGGCCTAACTAATGATCTATAAAGTGGCATAAGAACCTTACTATTTCTGCTGCAAATACCTCTACCAATACATCCAAGCATTCTGTTAGCCTTACTTGCTGCATTACTACATTGTTTACTAAGTTTTAAATCATCTGCAATAATAATTCCCAAGTCCTTTTCCTCATCTGTTACAGTCAGTAAAGTGTCATTGAGTCTGTAATTAACATTTGGATTTTTCTTTCCTAAATGCATTATTTTACATTTTGCTGTGTTAAACTTTAGATCCCAGTCGTTTGTCCAATCCTCCAATTGTTGTATATCACTTCTCATTTTGTCTACCCCCCCCCCCCCCCTGGACCATACACTCTGTTACAAATTTTTGTATCATCTGCAAAGTGACATACTTTCCCCTGTAGCCCTTTACTGATATCACAGATAAATATGTTAAACAAAACAGGCCCCAGAACTGACCCCTGAGGAACACCACTAGTAACAGCCCCCTCTGCTGAATGAACTCCATTTACTAAGACACTTTGTTTTCTGTCCTTAAGCCAGCATTCCACCCAGTTCACAATTTTTGAATCTAGACCAAGGAGATACAGTTTGTGAATTAGTTTATTGTGTGGGACGGTGTCAAATGCTTTGCTGAAATCTAGATATGTTACATCAACTGCTCCACCCTTGTCTAATAACGCCTATCCATAGAGATAGATATCTTAATAAGAGATTCTAAAGTCTCAGGAAATTCAATTCTAGAGAGTTCGTCTTTCAAGTGTTCAGAAAGTCCCAGACGGAACTGGTTCCTAAGACTTATGGAGTTCCATTGAGAATCAGTTGCCCAAAGCTGAAATTCTGCAATGTAATCTTCCACAGGTCTTTTACCCTGTTTCAGGGATCTTAGATTATTTTCAGCTGTATGCTGTTTGTTAGTATCCTCATACAGAACCGCCATTGCTTTAAAGAAATTTTCAAGTGAATTCAGAATGGGATCTTCTGTCTCAAAATATCTATCTGCCCAAAACCTAGGTTCGCCACTGAGATAGGAGATTGTGGTGCAGACTTTAATCCTATCAGTGCGATATGTTCTATGTCTCATTTAAAATAATAACAGACAAGCATTCCTGAATTCACAAAATTTAGTGTGATCTCCATAGAAAGGTGTTGGAGGGTTGATATGGGGTTCTGGGTACTCAGTAGATTTTTTGCATGAAAAAATCATTAATGACTCTTTTCAAAATATTATTTTCATTTTGAACATCAGTTAACCACTGAGCCAAAATGTCCACTTTTTTGTTTAAGGAAGCTATTTGATTGGACATTTCAATAGGATCCATTCTTAAAACCCAAAAGTGTTTTAGGCTTGATTATTCTGTTATGCCCAACTTTTGTTTTAATTGATTAGGGCTATTTAGTTAGATAGTTTTTGTTGCTATTGCAGCAACTTTCATTTACTGCAGAGAGTGGAATTTGTAGTAATAGCTGTTTTGATACGTAAAGATTGGAGGAAAAACTAACACAATCCTAACTAGCAGTTACTTTGTGTTCAGGCTAGCGTGAGTTAATATCAGCTTTGGCTACTTATTACTGTTTCAGCTTTCAGAAAGTCTATTACAGAAGCATCAGATCACTTGCAGTTTCACACAAACAGCGTACAATATATGCACATGTGAGAGGTAATATCACAATACGTTCAAGCAGAATTAGTCAGAAAAAAAGGAAATCTTATACTTGCAAGAGTCAGGATGATCTCTGTCCGGAGTGGAGCAAGTTTCACCTTGATGTTATATTTCACTGAGCTCAGTGTTCCAAATTCGGAGCTTGTCTGCAGGAGCTGGGAGTGGAGTGAAACTGAGCGCGTTGGCTCTGTGTGACGTTAGATCAAGTGGAATGTGTCCGGCTGGTGTTTACACTGAGAGGGCTGAAACTGTTACCGGATACTCACTGAGATGGAAGAAGCGATGGTAAGTTTTATCAGGTAGATCTTAAATGTCCCCTTCTGATAAGTTCAGTAAATGAGCAGAAGGAAGATATGAACAAACGAGTTATGTAGACCCAAAATATGGATATATAATGGAAGTAAGTAGCAGCAATATGAACTGTCTTCTCTAGCTAAGCTATCTAACACAGCTCAATAATCAAGCAATGATTGCAGGATAAGGAGTTCCTTTTATTAGTCAGACTAGGTAAGTGGAGACTTCTATTTAAAGAAATAGTGGTACATGACACCAGCCTACAAGTTTGCAGGGCAGTATAGTGGCAATAAGGGAGTTTAGTTTGCATAGGAGGTGAGGTTACCAATCAACATCTGGGAACTCTGTGCAGTCTTTAGGGATTTACAGGGTTAGTACAGCCTCAGGCAGCAACCATTTATCCATTTCCATTCGGACAATGTCACAGTAGTGGCTTATATAAAATATAAATGGGGACTTTTGAGTTCCTTGACTATGAAAGAAGTGTCCCGTATAATCAGGTAGGCGGAATGCTCTCATGGCCTGATTTCAGCCATTCAAAGAGTGAACAATTGGGAGATGGATTATCTCAGTTCTCTTTTTTTAAATCAGGAGGTTTTTGACTCAATAGTGAAGAATTTGCCAGAGACCGACCTCATGAATTCTGCCTGAATCACAAGATACCCCGTTATTGTGTCAGGTCTCGGGATCCTCAAGTGAAACAAATAGATTCCCTGGTCATTCAGTCTTATATACATTTATGCTGCAATAAGGAGTTATAACAAGAATCAAGCCACTATGAGCTTCAGTGATTTGCTTGTTGCAGTTTGGCCTTGCAGGACTTGTTACATGGACCTGATTCAAACATTCTCTTGCCCTTCTTGGTAGATTCCTCTCAGAAAATATATTTTCTTTCAATATGCCTTGATTTATCTCAGAACTCTCATTTGACAACTTGAAAATTGAGTCTTAGGGCTCCATGTATAAAGCATTGTAAGCTGCAAGGAGCCCTTGTGGGGCAGGATCACACATGCGAGTCTGCTTCCTGCAATGTAAGAAACAGCCTTCATTACAGTAGACCGCTGCTTCTTACACTCTTTGCCACCTCTGAGGTGGCAAAGAGAAATCACCCTGAACTTGCTTATGGTTATTGACAGACCCTCGCCTGAATATTTAATGATGCATACGTGCCAGCGGATGAACAGATCCCCTGCATGTATGCAGTTTATAAGCTTGTCCGCACACCACTTAAAACAGAGAGAGATCAGAGAAAATGCAAGGGCAATGACAAACATGAAGTTATATAGGGATTGATGACATCATCATTCTGGGACTGCAACCTATCTCACTCTGATGATGTTCTCTAGTTTGGCCATAAGAAGGAGCCTGGGAGAAGTGAGCAGTGTTACAAACTTTTCTACAGTCAAGGAGAAAAGACAGATGAGTCTAATATGGCAGCCAAGATAAAAAGCAGCATATACAGTGGATATAAAAAGTCTACACACCCCTGTTAAAATGTCAGGTTTCTGTGATGTAAAAAAAATGAGACAAAGATAAATCATTTCAGAACTTTTTCCACCTTTAATGTGACCTATAAACTGTACAAATCAATTGAAAAACAAACTGAAATCTTTTAGGTAAAGGGAAATAAAAATAAAAAAATAAAATAATATGGTTGCATATGTTTGAACACCCTTTCATAACTGGGGATGTAGCTGTGTTCAGAATTAAGCAATCACATTCAAAATCATGTTAAATAGGAGTCAGTACACACCTGTCATCATTTAAAGTGCCTCTGATTAACCCAAAATAAAGTTCAGCTGTTCTAGTAGGTCTTCCCCGACATTTTGTTAGTCGCATCCTACAGCAAAAGCTATGGTCCGCAGAGAGCTTCTAAAGCATCAGAGGGATCTCATTGTTAAAAGGTATCAGTCAGGAGAAGGGTACAAAAGAATTTCCAAGGCATTAGATATACCATGGAACACAGTGAAGACAGTCATCATCAAGTGAAGAAAATATGGTGCAACAGTGACATTACCAAGAACTGGATGTCCCTCCAAAATTGATGAAAAGACAAGAAGAAAACTGGTCTGGGAGGCTGCCAAGAGGTCTACAGCAACATTAAAGGAGCTGCAGGAATATCTGGCAAGTACTGGCTGTGTGGTACATGTGACAACAATCGCACATATTCTTCATATGTCTGGGCTATGGGGTAGAGTGGCAAGACGGAAGCCTTTTCTTACAAAAAAAAACATCCAAGCACGGCTAAATTTTGCAAAAACACATCTGAAGTTTCCCAAAAGCATATTGCAAAAGGTGTTCTGGTCTGATGAAACCAAAGTTGAACTTTTTGGCCATAATTCCAAAAGAAATGTTTGGCACAAAAACAACACTGCATATCACCAAAAGAACACCATACCCACAGTGAAGCATGGTGGTGTCAGCATCATGCTTTGGGGCTGTTTTTCTTCAGCTAGAACTGGGGCCTTAGTCAAGGTAGAGGGAATAATGAACAGTTCCAAATACCAGACAATATTGGCACAAAACCTTCAGGCTTCTGCTAGAAAGCTGAACATGAAGAGGAACTTCATCTTTCAGCATGACAACGACCCAAAGCATACATCCAAATCAACAAAGGAATGGCTTCACCAGAAGAAGATTAAAGTTTTGGGATGGCCCAGCCAGAGTCCAGACCTGAGTCCAATTCAAAATCTGTGGGGTGATCTGAAGAGGGCTGCGCACAGGAGATGCCCTCGCATTCTGAAAGATTTAGAATGTTTTTGCAAAGAAGAGTGGGCAAATATTGGCAAGTCAAGATGTGCCATGCTGAAAAACTCATTAACAAAAAAGACTGAGTGCTGTAATAAAATCAAAAGGTGCTTCAATAAAGTATTAGTTTAAGGGTGTTCACACTTATGCAACCATATTATTTTATTTTTTTATTTTTATTTCCCTTTACCTAAAAGATTTCAGTTTGTTTTTCAATTGAGTTGTACAGTTTATAGGTCACATTAAAGGTGGAAAAAGTTCTGAAATGATTTATCTTTGTCTCATTTTTTTACATCACAAAAACATGACATTTTATCAGGGGTGTGTAGACCTTTTATATCCACTGTAACTATTGAAGTCAGGGTGAAACCCTGACAGGTCAAAACCTTTGTGATATGAATAATCAGGAAATTGTGGTTCCTTCTTTTTGCCCGACTCCTAAGAGTATTTCCTTCACAATCTGGATGTTGTAAGAGCTCCTAAATTTTATGTTGACACCACAAAAATCCTTCAGACTTTCTTCTTTCTTTCTTTGTCCATTTCTCCCAAGGGTCATAAGTTACAGCAGTTACTTTAGCCATTTGATTAATGCATAAGGTATATTTGGCTGTGAGGAAAACTCCTTGGAGTGTAATCTCAAACATGATGTCTCATAGACTCTCACTATTATAAAATAAACTAATTTATCAGGCAATCACACATTTTGTTTTTTTCAAGGCCTGTGTAGTGCTACTTGCCCTTTAAATATCCTACATGACATGCTATCCTGACTTCCAATGTTGGCTTTGAGTGCTTTGCAGATGGCACATATTGTTTGCTAAGCTTTATGCTTTAAATTTCAGCAACGCTTTTACCTGTTGCCCATGTTTCATTTGTTGCTCCTTCATTCTTGGTGTGCTATTACAGTTTTATTATTTGTTGTTCACCTTGGCTATTGATTCTTTGACCTCAACCTCACCCGCTTTACCCTTAGTCTGTTTTTGAACTTCCTTTCCTGAATTCTTAGCTTTGAGCCCTGGCCTTCTCCTTGTTATCATGACTTAATACTCCCTGCCACCTCATCCTGTTTTCCATTATTTGGCTTTGACCCCTGGCTTGCTATTGATTAACACAACTGTATACCCCTTTGCATCATGTTCTGTTTCTTTACTACTGGTGGTGTAATTGTGGCATGTACCTGATTATCAGAAGCCTACCTTGAAAACCAGTGCTCCTGTCTCAAATGAACTACTAAATATCATATGATTATAATTTATACTTTCTGTTCACAAATTGTGCTTAGTACTTGAGGTGCTACTGATACTGAATAACAAAGGATGGCCTCAGAAACATGTAGACAGTTACACTTTCAATACATCTTCCCCAGTGGCCTTTTTGGTGGGACAGATCTATGTGAAATCCTTACAGATAATTAGATAGACAGCTTGTGATGCAAGTGAGAAAGAAGTATATGTCTGATTAGATAGATAGACAGACAGACAGACATGCCGACAAACAGACAGACAGACAGAAAAAAAACAGATACATGCCCTAGTATATGCAAGGGCTTGCAGGAAACATCATACATATTCATTCAAAAAAATGTTGCTACTACCTTTGATGTATAAAAAAGAGAAAGAATTAATCATATAAAATGTTTTAAGTAAAAGATTATAATTTTTATGCTATTTTTTATCTTTTCTGAACATTTTGATTTGATTATCATGTTGATTTTTATAGACTTGAATGTAAATCTATGGGAAGCAATATTCAAATAAAATACTCGAATGTTACTTATGAATATTCAATTCTCATATAATGTTTTATATTTGAATAGTAGTTTTTTTCTAAAGAAACGTTAGAAAATCAATAATTGTTAAAGAAAACATTGGTTATACTATTTAAATGTCAAAATACAGACATTTGACCATCTATACTCATTAACTAAAATGAATTCATATGACATATTTAAAATGAAAGATTCTAAAAAGACTGTTTAATCAAATTCTTAAAGGGACTTTCTTGTATAAAATAAAATGCTCTATATAAGTACTTAAAGTACTTGTTTGTTAAATTACATGCATGTTTTACTATCTTTATAACAACTGCAAAGAAGTTAAATGCAAAAACATAATTTATTCTTACCTGATAATTTCCTTTCTTTCTTGGATGGGAGAGTCCATGAAAATCCTTACTTGTGGGAATTCATCTCCTAGCCACCAGGAGGAGGCAAAGGCTCCCCATACCAAAGCTTTTTAAGTATCCCTCCTATTTCCCTTTCCCTCCCAATAGTACGTATATCCAATGATAGGAGGAGGAAGAAAGAAAGAAAGATAGTAAGGTAAAAAGGTGCAAGCTAGAACTACTGCCAACTATGAAAAATTGATGGTTTTGTGGGCTCTCAACACCAAGAAAGGAATAAAGAAGCAGAAGTAGACTTCTGACCCTTAGATTTACCTTAGAACAAGCTATAGGACTGATGGAAATCCTAGTACACTGCAAATAGATTTCCAATGCCCAAATCCCATCCAGACTATGCTGTAATCACTTAATTGAAGATCCTAGACAGAGGAAATAGCTAATAAAATTTTTCAAACTAACAATTGAATATCTATTTTGTGAATGGGTTTCAAGGAAGATATTAGGGATGTGCATTTCTTTCATCACAAATAAGTATTTGTGATGAAAATTGGCTTTTCATTTTTGCTTTAACAAAACAAAAATCTGAATGAATGCAAAATAAAATGAAAAAAAAACCAGACTTTTTAAGGGGTTAATACTGGAGACCATGCTAACCCGATCCTTTTCTTGCCAGAGCCCCAGTCACGCTAACAGGAGGCATAAAGCGTTCAGCTCCCAGGACCGTTGCTAAAGTTACTGAATAGTGCAGACACCGAATATTCAGGGAAACAAATATCGCTTAATATTCAGAACAAAAATGTTGTCTGAAACCAAATTTTCTTGCTGAACATCTCTTACAGATTTTACAAAACCTTTAGAACAACTTTAGAAAACAATAAATACACCTACCACACCATGTGGTATATTTTCATAGTGGCAGAACCATGAGCCTAAATTAAGGTCTCTATGACAGAGCCCAAAACACCCCATTGAAAAGGAATGAAGCGTTCAAACTCTTAGCAGTCAAACTTAGACAATGAAAATCTTGATAAAAAACAGACCTTGATGAAGTAGATTTTGCAAAAGAGAAATATGCCACAGAGTAGCACTGGACATCTGGACTAGTTCTGCATCCCATATCCTCCAAAGTCAACTTAGTCAATCAGGAGCACGTATATCACAGACCTGAAAGGTTAACCTTGGCAGAAGTAGAAATGGAGGAAAAGGTTAAACTAGTTGATAGGACAAAGGAGCTGATAGTTCTCTTGAACTTGACCCGTATTTAGGAATTTGGTGGTTCAGACAAAATATAGTCACCAATCAGCAAGTGCTACCCAGGTGCTGAAGCAAACATGGGCTGGCTCTTATGCTGCAAAGTCTGTAGGGTAATCACCTTAAGGATAGTAAAGAAGATCACAGCTGCAGACTAAATAATGCTTAGAAATGTATCACCTAGTTGAACAGGCTATTTATTTGCATAGACTGCTTGGGTATAGGTGAAAATGATTACTCTCATTTAGAAGGCAAAATATGTAAAGATATTCCCCCAGAAGTTATTTCAACTTAGGAGAGACAAAACAGTAATAAGAGTTTCTCTTCAGCAGAGTAACAGGTAATCCCAGAGACAGCTGAACAAAGGAGTGGGCAAGATCCGTGCAAGAGTGTTCCAGGGACTGAGAATATCATTCATATTGTAACTCAGAGGATGAGAGGATAGTAACTATTCCGTAGAGGTAAGTTACTAGATGTTGCAGTAGGAGAGTTGTGATACCTTCCTCTTACCTCCGTATCCAGAGCAGGGAGCTATCAGATGGAATGCGCAGCTGAATGCTGTGACCGCTACAGAGCGGAGCTGAGCACTGACAAGTGGGAGGAACGGAGTTCTTGAGTGACAGCGGCCCACGCTGTTAGTATGACACAGGATCCGTGCTGAACGGCCAGTCCGGTAATAGCGTATAAGCTAGGAAAGTTTATGAGACACTTGTGGCATAGTGAACTGAGAGCACAAAGTCTCTGGTAGCAGTAACTTGTAAACTGTGGTAGAAGGTGATATGGTGAAATCCGGAGGAGGGCTGTATATCAAACAGGAGATCGTATATAAACAGTTCCTGAGAGAGAACGTTAAAACATGTAGTTTTGGAAAAGACTTGTTCTTTAAGTACTCCACTGAAGGGAAAAGCAGGTAGAAAACAGCATAAAAGAACAAGAGGAAATTGTAATCCAATATAAGGCTTAAGGAAAACACAGTAGCGTAGGTCTGCAGGAATGCAGAAACCTGCTGCAAGTGTAATTACTAAGCACCTGTTTGCAGTCAGGTGACGACTTAAAAGCAGGTAGGAAGTGCAGGCAATGTGGAGAGCTGGAAAAGGTGGCCTGGAATCCTTACATACGCCCCCCATCAAGGAAGCTGATCCTCGGCTTGATGTTTCGGACGTTGAGGGTAGCGCCTGTGGAACCGGGATAATAGGCGAGGAGCATCTATGTGGGTATAAGGTTCCCAGGTGTCATCATCAGGAGAGAACCCCTTCCAGCGAACGAGATATTGTAATTGTACATTATAGATTCTGGAATCAAGAAGGTCTTGGACCTCGAAGGAATCCAACTCCAACGGCGAGGCAGCAGGAGGCAGGATACTAGACGTAGGGGTTGAGTCAGTGGCCGGTTTCAACAAGGACACATGGAAGGTCGGGTGGATAGGTATAGTGGAAGGAAGGTCCAGAGTGACTGCATTTCGGTTGACAACACGGGTAACAAGGAATGGACCAATGAACAAACCAGAGAGTTTCTTACAAGGAACTGGTATTTTAATGTTTTTCGTGGAGAGCCAAACCCTATCTCCAACTGCATAAGTAGGGGCAGGTCTTCTACGTAAATTGTAGTACTTCTTTTGAGAAGCTTGGGCATTTAGAATATTCCGTCTTAGGAAATGGAAGTTCTCTGCGATGGTTTGTAAGAGGTCGTCAACATGTGGGGAGTTAGCTGGTTGACTATCCAGTATCCTGAAGTTAGGGTGGAAAACATAATTTGCAAAGAAAGGTGACAGATTAGTGGAACTGTTGTTGGAATTATTGTAAGCAAACTCAGCCATGTATAAATAGTGTGCCCAATTGGTTTGGTGATAGGAGCAGTAGCAGCGCAGATACTGCTCAAGCCATTGGTTTAGCTTCTCAGTTTGCCCGATAGTTTGTGGGTGGAAGGCTGTACTCAGACGATGGTCAATTTGTAAGTGTTGAGCAAGATGTTTCCAAAACTTAGAGGTGAATTGAGTACCCCTGTCAGTTGTTATGATAGTTGGAAGACCATGGTATCTGACAACAGAATTCAGAAAGAGTTGAGCTGTTTCACTGGAAGTAGGTAGTTTGTGAAATGGAATGAATATCGCCATTTTAGTCAGGATGTCCGTGACGACAAGAATGGTGTTAAAACCAGTGCTTAAGGGTAGTTCCACTAAGAAGTCCATGTCAATATGAAGCCATGGTCTGTTGGGTATTTCAATGGGTAAGAGGTGACCGTAAGGTTTGTTCCTATCTTTTTTAGAAGTAATACATATGTAACAGTCCCGTATATAAGCATTAACTGTGGAAATCATGTCTGGCCACCAATAACATCTGTCAAGGAGTGTTTTGGTTTTGTTTATGCCTGGATGACCCAAAAGTGGAGGATTATGATGTTGCCGGATAACATCATTTCTAAGGTCTTTTGGTACGTATAGTTTCTCTCTATGGAAGTACATGTTATTTCGGAAAGTAACTTGGTTATAAGGTATTTCAGTATCGGAGAGTAAAGAATGTTGTACTTGTGACTCAAAAGTAGGTAAAACTCTTAAGAATCTTTCAGCTGGGACAATCGAAGTAGGTTCTTGAGTATGTATTGGTCTTGGATCTCTTCTGGAGAGCGCATCGGATTTACCATTCCTAGCACCCGGTCTGTAAATGATTTGGAAATTAAATCTGCTGAAGTATAAGCTCCAACGGATTTGTCTACCTGAGAGTGTTTTGTTCTTTTGCAAAAATTCAAGATTGCGATGATCAGTATAAATCAGAATGGGAAGAGATGTGCCCTCTAACAAATGTCTCCAGTTCTCAAAAGCTCTTTTAATAGCGAGTAACTCTTTCTCTCCGATGGAGTAGTTCATCTCTGCTGGGGGAGAGTAATTTTGAGTAAAATGCCACAGGATGAAGTGGTTCTTTGAGACCTTTCTGTTGTGATAAAACTGCACCAATAGCGTAGTCTGAGGAATCCACTTCGAGAGTGAACTGCAGAGATGGGTTTGGAAACTGTAAAATTGGAGCTGAGGTAAAGGAATCTTTAAGTGATTGGAATGCTTTTGTGGCAGAATGGTTCCAATGGAAAGGAACAGAAACACTAGTAAGTGAGGTCAGAGGTTTAACTTTATGTGAGAAGTTCCTAATAAACTTTCTGTAGTAATTGCTAAAACCAAGGAAACGTTGTAAATCCTTCCTCTTTGAGGGTTGTGGCCAGGTTTTGACGGAGTCGACTTTATTCTCTTGCATTTGTATGCCCTTTGGACCAATGGTATAACCGAGAAATTCAATCTCTGTGGTATGGAAGACACATTTCTCCAACTTAGCATAAAGTCGATGTACCTGGAGCCGGGAGAGAATCCAGCTTACTTGTTTTACGTGTTCATCTATGTTGTTGAAGTAGATAAGAATGTCGTCCAGGTATACTATTACACATACATCAAGTAAATCGTGGAAGATGTCATTCACAAAGTACTGGAATGTTGCAGGCGCGTTGGTGAGACCGAATGGCATGACCAGATATTCAAAAAGGCCATACCGAGTAGGGAATGCGGTCAGCCACTCGTCGCCTTCCCTTATCCTAATGAGGTTGTAGGCCCCTCTTAAGTCAAGTTTAGTAAATACCTTAGCATGTTGTAGCCTCTCAATTAATTCCGGGATGAGTGGCAACGGATAGCGGTTCTTGATGGTGATTTTGTTTAGTTCCCTAAAGTCGATAATAGGCCGTAAAGAGTTATCCTTATTTCTAACAAAGAAGAAACCAGAAGCAGCAGAAGATACAGAAGGCCTAATGAAACCCTTTTTCTAAATTATCATCCAGATAGGATTTGAGGTGATCCAGTTCAGGTTGTGATAATGGATAAAGATGTCCAAAAGGTGGTGCCAGGTTTTAGGTCGATGGGGCAGTCATAGGTGTGATGTGGTGGGAGAGTTTCCGCTTCTTTTTTACTAAAAACATCAGAAAATTTCAAATAGACTTCAGGAATTTGTGTGCTTTCTGAGAGATGAAGTAGGGAGAGATGTTGATAACAGGTCTGCTTACAATAAGATGAGTTAAAATCCAGCTTTAAAGAACTCCAGGTGATATCCGGTTCATGTAACTGGAGCCAGCGTATTCCCAGGTCTATAGGAAAAAGAGGTGATGTAATAACATCAAAGGTGATATATTCTTGATGTAAACCAATAGTAGTAACGAGAATAGGAATAGTGTGGTGAGTGATAGGACCAGATGAGATATCAGAACCATCAACTACTTTAATAGAAACAGGAGACAATTTTTTGCTCAGTGGTATTTTATTTTTCAATACAAGAGAAGCATCAATATAATTTTCTTGTGCTCCAGTGTCAATTTTTGCCTCTGTCTTCATATGCCTGTTGTCCCACTGCAAAGAGAGAGGTAAAAGACAGTGAGCTGGAGAATCACGCACAATCATTGAAATCAAAGAGGAATGTGACTTACTGTTTTTATTCTTGTGCAGAGAGGTACACTCCCGGATTGAGTGAGAAGCAGAACCACAGTACATACATAAGCCTCTGGACTTTCTCCTGAATCTTTTTTCCGAAGAAAGTGGGCCTCTGAAGACACCTATTTCCATAGGCTCAGGGTGACTCGAACTAGAAGGATGGGGTACATGAGTCGGCATAGCAGACCTTCTAGGACTAGCATCTCCATAATGGCGTTCAGACTTTCTTTCTCTAAGGCGTCGATCGATTTGCATGGAAAATCTGATAAGGCCTTCCAAGGTATCTGGGAGCTCAGTGCGAGCCAGTTCGTCTTTCACTTGCTCAGACAGGCCAAGTCGGAACTGATTTTTTAATGCAATGGTGTTCCATTGACTATGGGTAGCGTATTGTTTGAAGTCAGTAATGTAACATTCGACTGGCCGGTTACCTTGTTTTAACTTTCTGAGTTTTGTTTCAGCTGTGAGCTGTATGTTTGAATCGGAGTACAACTCGTCCATAACAGCAAGAAACGATTGCAGAGAAGAGAGAATTGTACTATCAGTTTTGAAGAGGGTATCAGCCCATATGCGGGGTTCCCTGCGTAAGTAGGAGATCATAGTTAACACCTTCACTCTATCATTTGGATAAGTGAGAGGTTTTAGATTAAAAGTCAAAAGGCAAGCGTTTCTATACTGTCGATATAAAGCTCTATCCCCATTAAAAGGTTCTGGAGAGGAAATATGAGGTTCAACTGTAGAATCAGTAGTATGTGATTTTGAAGATGTAATATCCTGAATGGCTTTTTTTAACGTGTAGTTTTCAGCCTTTAACTCTCTCATGCCCTGAGTGAGCTCATCCACTCTGTGGGATAAATTGTACACTATATTGGGCAAGTCTGCTGGATCCATACTTTGGCTTAGTAATTCTGTAAGGTCTGTAGGGTAATCACCTTAAGGATAGTAAAGAAGATCACAGCTGCAGACTAAATAATGCTTAGAAATGTATCACCTAGTTGAACAGGCTATTTATTTGCATAGACTGTTTGGGTATAGGTGAAAATGATTACTCTCATTTAGAAGGCAAAATATGTAAAGATATTCCCCCAGAAGTTATTTCAACTTAGGAGAGACAAAACAGTAATAAGAGTTTCTCTTCAGCAGAGTAACAGGTAATCCCAGAGACAGGGCCATAAATACAAGTAGCACTTTGCAATTTCCAAACCATTTTTTTTTTTTTAAATTAGCGATAGTTACATTGGAACACTGATATCTTTCAGGAATCCCTAAATATTCCTTGACATGTATATATATTTTTTTTAGTAGACAATGCAAAGTATTGATCTAGGCCCATTTTGGTATATTTCATGCCACCATTTCACCACCAAATGCTATCATTGTAGTTTGTAGGGTTAATTTCAGCTTTAGTGTAGTGGACAACCCAAAATATTGATCTAGGCCCATTTTGATATATTTCATGCCACTATTTCACCGCCAAATACGATCAAATAAAAAAAATCATTAACTTTTTCACTAACTTTGGGTTTCTCACTGAAATTAATTAAATCTGCTCTGTATGATATCCCTTAGCCACCAACCTCCCTGATTCCCCCCCCCCCTGAGCTCTCTAACCCTCCCCCCACTAACTATTCCCCACCATTTTGGGTACTGGCAGCTGTCTGCCAGTACCCACTTTGCAATAAAATAACCTTTTTTTTTAAAAAAAAATCACTTTTTCTGTATAGTAGCTTCCCCCCTCCATACCCTCCCTCCTCCTCTGCCACCCACCACCCTCTCCCAGCACTCTCTCCCAGCCTGTAGATTGTGCCCTTTACCTCCCACCCATGCTCCGTGCACACCTGGCATTTATTTAAGCTGAAGCTGAAGGAAGTTCCCCAGCGATGGGCTGCCCACCCACCTCCCTGCAGCTGCTCCCACCCACCAATAATCGGCACCATCGCTGCATCGGTGTGCCTAAAAAGGTATTGCAGTGATGCCTCAAAATAATGCAAGCTCAATCCTATTGGCTGATTGCATCAGCCAATAGGATTTTTCCTACCTTAATTCTGATTGGCTGGTAGAATCCTATCAGCCAATCGGAATTCAATGGACGCAATCTTGGATGATGTCATTTAAAGGAACCGTCATTCGTTGTGTAGTCGTCGGTCTGGATGGATGCTCCATGTCGGCTGGCTTCAAGATGGACCCGCTCCGCTCCGGATGGATAAAGATAGAAGATGCCGAAGACTTCTGCCCATCTGGAGGTCCTCTTCTGCCCGGATCAGATGAAGACTTCTGCCCCTCTGGAGGACCACTTGTGCCCGGCTGGGTGAAGACGTCTCACGGTAGGGTGATCTTCAAGGGGGTAGTGTTAGGTTTTATTAAGGGGGGTGGGTTTTAGAGTAGGGTTGGGTGTGTGGGTGGTGGGTTTTAATGTTGGGGGGTATTGTATTTTTTTTTACAGGTAAAAGAGCTGATTACTTTAGGGCAATGCCCCGCAAAAAGTCCTTTTAAGGGCTATTTGTAATTTAGTATTGGGTAGGGATTTTTATTATTTTGGGGGGCTTTTGTATTTTATTAGGGGGATTAGATTAGGTGTAATTAGTTTAAAATTCTTGTAATTATTTTATTTTTTTCTGTAATTTTATGTTTTTTTGTACTTTAGTTTATTTAATTTAATTGTATTTAATTGTTGTTATTTTAGGTAATTAATTTAATGATAGTGTAGTGTTAGGTGTAATTGTAATTTAGGTTAGGATTTATTTTACAGGTATATTTGTCTTTATTTTAACTAGGTAGTTATTAAATAGTTAATAACTATTTAATAACTATTGTACCTAGTTAAAATAAATACAAAGTTGCCTGTAAAATAAGTATAAACCCTAAGATAGATACAAATGTAACTATTAGTTATATTGTAGCTAGCTTAGGGTTTATTTTACAGGTAAGTATTTAGTTTTAAATAGGATTAATTTATTTAATTGTAGTAATTTTATTTCGTTTTACTTAAATTATATTTCAGTTAGGGGGTGTTAGACTTAGGTTTAGACTTAGGTTTAGGGGTTCATAAATTTAATATAGTAACAGCGACGATGGGGGCAGCAGATTAGGGGTTAATAAATTAAAAGTAGGTGTCGGCGATGTTGGGGGCAGCAGATTAGGGGTTCATAGGGATAGTGTAGGTGGCAGCGGTGTCCGGAGCAGCAGATTAGGGGTTAAAAATATAATGCAGGTGTCAGCGATGTCGGGGACGGCAGATTTGGGGTTAATAAGTGTAAGATTAGGGGTGTTTAGACTCAGGGTTCACGTTAGGGTGTTAGGTGTAGACATAACTTTTATTTTCCCATAGGAATCAATGGGTCTGCGTTAGAAGCTGAACGCTGCTTTTTTGCAGGTGTTTTTTTTCAGCCAATTCTGCCCAATTAATTCCTATGGGGAAATCGTGCACAAGCATGTTTTGCCAGCTCACCGCTACCGTAAGCAACGCTGGTATTGAGGTGAGATGTGGAGCTCCATTTTGCTCTACGCTCGCTTTTTTGCGGCTAATGCCGGGTTTAAAAAACCCGTAATGCCAGCGTTTTCTTAAGTGAGTGGTGAGAAAAAACTGCTTGTTAGCAACGCACCCCTGTTACCGCAAAACTCGTAATCTCGGTGACTGTGTGGTAGAGAAACATGCCACTTAATAAAGTGTTCCAAAATTCTATGAGCCCAATAAAAGAAAAATTATTCAAGACACCTTAGTGCTCACAGTATAGGGCAATCCTACCCACTCAAGAGTAGACCCTCTGTATCCAGTAGTGAGGCCGTAGGTTAGTATGACCGCCACCAGAGTAAAGGGAAGAGAAAGCATGCCAAACCAAGCTATGGCAGTAGTTATTCTAAACCCCTTTCGGGCTGCAACAAAATTCAACCCAGCGCTGCGCTCTGTATACTGGAGCTATCACTCAACCGCAAATATCCTAAGGCCTAGATTTAGAGTTTGGCGGTAGCCATCAAAACCAGCGTTAGAGGCTCCTAACGCTGGTTTTAGGCTACCGCCGGTATTTGGAGTCAGTCAGGAAAGGGTCTAACGCTCACTTTGCAGCCGCGACTTTTCCATACCGCAGATCCCCTTACGTCAATTGCGTATCCTATCTTTTCAATGGGATCTTTCTAACTCCGGTATTTAGAGTCGTGTCTGAAGTGAGCGTTAGAAATCTAACGACAAAACTCCAGCTGCAGAAAAAAGTCAGTAGTTAAGAGCTTTCTGGGCTAACGCCGGTTTATAAAGCTCTTAACTACTGTGCTCTAAAGTACACTAACACCCATAAACTACCTATGTACCCCTAAACCGAGGTCCCCCCACATCGCCGCCACTCAATTCAATTTTTTTAACCCCTAATCTGCCGACCGCCACCTACGTTATACTTATGTACCCCTAATCTGCTGCCCCTAACACCGCCGACCCCTATATTATATTAATTAACCCCTAATCTGCCCCCCACAACGTCGCCTCCACCTGCCTACACTTATTAACCCCTAATCTGTCGAGCGGACCGCACCGCTATTATAATAAAGTTATTAACCCCTAATCTGCCTCACTCCCGCTTCAATAACCCTATAATAAATAGTATTAACCCCTAATCTGCCTCACTCCCGCCTCAATAACCCTATAATAAATAGTATTAACCCCTAATCTGCCCTCCCTAACATTGCCAACACCTAACTTCAAGTATTAACCCCTAATCTGCCGATCGGAGCTCACCGCTACTCTAATAAATTTTTTAACCCCTAAAGCTAATTTTAACCCTAACCCTAACACCCCCCTAAGTTAAATATAATTTTATTCTAACGAAATAAATTAACTCATTAAATAAATTATTCCTATTTAAATCTAAATACTTACCTGTAAAATAAACCCTAATATAGCTACAATATAAATTATAATTATATTATAGCTATTTTAGGATTAATATTTATTTTACAGGCAACTTTGTATTTATTTTAACCAGGTACAATAGCTATTAAATAGTTAAGAAGTATTTAATAGCTAAAATAGTTAAAATAATTACAAAATTACCTGTAAAATAAATCCTAACCTAAGTTACAATTAAACCTAACACTACACTATCAATAAATTAATTAAATACAATACCTACAAATAACTACAATTAAATAAACTAACTAAAGTACAAAAAATAAAAAAGAACTAAGTTACAAAAAATAAAAAAATATTTACAAACATTAGAAAACTATTACAACAATTTTAAACTAATTACACCTACTCTAAGCCCCCTAATAAAATAACAAAGCCCCCCAAAATAAAAAATGCCCTACCCTATTCTAAATTAAAAAAGTTCAAAGCTCTTTTACCTTACCAGCCCTGAACAGGGCCCTTTGCGGGGCATGCCCCAAAGAATTCAGCTCTTTTGCCTGTAAAAAAACACATACAATACCCCCCCAACATTACAACCCACCACCCACATACCCCTAATCTAACCCAAACCCCCCTTAAATAAACCTAACACTAAGCCCCTGAAGATCTTCCTACCTTATCCTCACCATACCAGGTTCACCGATCGGTCCTCGGAAGTCTTGATCCAAGCCCAAGCGGGGGGCTGAAGAGTGACGTCCATCCTTGGGCTGAAGTCTGGATCCAAGCGGCGGCTGAAGAAATCCATCATCGGGCTGAAGTCGGAAGTCCATCATCGGGATGAAGTCTTCTATCAAGCCGCATCTTCAATCTTCTTTCTTCTGGAGCGGAGCGGATCCATCTTCTTCCAAGCCGACGCGGAACATCCTCTTCAACCGACGCCTTCTCGCCGAATGACGGTTCCTTTAAATGACGTCATCCAAGATGGCGTCCCTCGAATTCCGATTGGCTGATAGGATTCTATCAGCCAATCGGAATTAAGGTAGGAATATTCTGATTGGCTGATGGAATCAGCCAATCAGAATCAAGTTCAATCCGATTGGCTGATCCAATCAGCCAATCAGATTGAGCTCGCATTCTATTGGCTGTTCCGATCAATAATAGCGGTGCGGTCCGCTCGGCAGATTAGGGGTTAATAAGTGTAGGCAGGTGGAGGCGACGTTGTGGGGGGCAGATTTGGGGTTAATTAATATAATATAGGGGTCGGCGGTGTTAGGGGCAGCAGATTAGGGGTACATAGGGATAATGTAAGTAGCGGCCGTTTACGGAGCGGCAGATTAGGGGTTAAAATAATATGCAGTGGTCAGCGATAGCGGGGGCGGCAGAATAAGGGTTAATAAGTGTAAGGTTAGGGGTGTTTAGACTCGGGGTACATGTTAGGGTGTTAGGTGCAGACGTAGGAAGTGTTTCCCCATAGAAAACAATGGGGCTGCGTTAGGAGCTGAACGCAGCTTTTTTGCAGGTGTTAGGTTTTTTTCAGCTCAAATGGCCCCATTGTTTTCTATGGAGGAATCATGCACGAGCACGTTTTTGAAGCTTGCCGCTTCTGTAAACACCGCTGGTATTTAGAGTTGCAGTGGCGTTAAATTATGCTCTACGCTCCCTTTTTGGAGCCTAACGCACTGAAAAGCCAGCCCTTCTGTGAACTCTAAATACCAGCGGTATTTAAAAGGTGCGGGGGAAAAAAAGCATGCGTAGCTAACACACCCCTTTGGCCGCAGAACTCTAAATCTAGGCGTAAGGTTCTTATGAAGCTTGCACACTCATCCAGACCAGCATCAGCTCCTTTCAGCCTGAGGAGGGCTAACTGGCTGCAGAGTCACTCTGAGTTGCACCGCACAATTTTATGACAAAACAGGAGGCTCCTATTTTGCTTTACTTTCTTTACTTTCTAAAGTGCAGCAGTAATACAAGTACAGAAAAAAGTAACATAGGTGGTGTAGTGGAGTGCTTTTTATACCTTAACAGTTGTATAGAATATCATCCTCATGAGATCGCTGTCTGGGCGCCTTTTTTACCGCATTGCAGTTCCCCGGCGGCCATCTTGGTAGAGGATCTCTGTCTATCTCATTACGTTGCGCACAAGATGTCACACCACGTGACCACGGCCATCTTGGATTCAGTTTCCACTATACCACCATCGATTAACGCTATTCCTAAATGGATAATTTTACATATTTGAAGCAATTAAATATTTGCAAAAATATTACAATGTTTTATACTTTGCTATCAATGCAAGAAAAACAAGATTTATATTAAAAATGGAGTGTTATATACATATATAAACTACTTTAACGGTATATAAGGTTGTGACAATTATTGTTATATCTGCAGATATAGATATCAGCATTAGTCAAGATCGTAATCCCTGTGAAATATACTGAGTGGTAAACAACACATATCCTTTTATATATACAATATATGTGAACAGAAGTGATATTCTGTCATGTGGCGGCACTCTCTGAGCTCTGCAACAGGCATAGTATATATATATATATATATATATATATATATATATATATATATATATATATATATATATATTGTTTCCTTAATAATACTAACAGATATCATGTCTGATGATGAACCAACTTCTGTTGATATACAGTCGATTGTTAATACATCTGTATCCCAAGCAGTATTCTCTGCTTTGGCAGATATTTCATCCATGGTGAAAAATATTATACAGGAGACCCTTGAGCCTCCAGCCCCGGCACAAAACCCCTCTGAATCCCCAGAGACCTCTAAGAAACGTACTACAAAATCCAAACACCAAGGGGAACCCCCCTTACAAAAATAAATAAGCCTGTCATAACCTCTACCCCTGGGGTAACAATAGGGGAAGAAAATGATAATGATATCTCTGAACTAAATAACCCTGCGTATTACCCTGATGGGTACCTATCAGAACACGAGTCAGAGGAAGAATGGCCTAAAGCGCCACATGACACCCCCTGTCCCCATGATGACAGTAATAACTACCCCACCCAGACCATTATAGACCCGCTGGGTCATCCGATGTATGACTCTGACCAAATAAGACATCCACGATCATCTGAATGGTCCCCTTCACCACATATACATCAGCAATATGTTCCTAGTTAAAAAGAAAGATGGAGGCTTTCACCCCGTCATCAATCTGAGAGCATTAAACCTACAGGGAGTGCAGAATTATTAGGCAAATGAGTATTTTGACCACATCATCCTCTTTATGCATGTTGTCTTACTCCAAGCTGTATAGGCTCGAAAGCCTACTACCAATTAAGCATATTAGGTGATGTGCATCTCTGTAATGAGAAGGGGTGTGGTCTAATGACATTTAACCCTATATCAGTTGTGCATAATTATTAGGCAACTTCCTTTCCTTTGGCAAAACAGCACTCTTAAAAATGCAAAGCTTCTGAAGCGTGATCATCGAACAATCAAGCGTTTCATTCAAAATAGTCAACAGGGTCGCAAGAAGCGTGTGGAAAAACAAAGGCACAAAATAACTGCCCATGAACTGAGAAAAGTCAAGCGTGCAGCTGCCAAGATGCCACTTGCAACCAGTTTGGCCATATTTCAGAGCTGCAACATCACTGGAGTGCCCAAAAGCACAAGGTGTGCAATACTCAGAGACATAGCCAAGGTAAGAAAGGCTGAAAGACGACCACCACTGAACAAGACACACAAGCTGAAACGTCAAGACTGGGCCAAGAAATATCTCAAGACTGATTTTTCTAAGGTTTTATGGACTGATGAAATGAGAGTGAGTCTTGATGGGCCAGATGGATGGGCCCGTGGCTGGATTGGTAAAGGGCAGAGAGCTCCAGTCCGACTCAGACGCCAGCAAGGTGGAGGTGGAGTACTGGTTTGGGCTGGTATCATCAAAGATGAGCTTGTGGGGCCTTTTCGGGTTGAGGATGGAGTCAAGCTCAACTCCCAGTCCTACTGCCAGTTTCTGGAAGACACCTTCTTCAAGCAGTGGTACAGGAAGAAGTCTGCATCCTTCAAGAAAAATATGATTTTCATGCAGGACAATGCTCCATCACACGCGTCCAAGTACTCCACAGCGTGGCTGGCAAGAAAGGGTATAAAAGAAGAAAATCTAATGACATGGCCTCCTTGTTCACCTGATCTGAACCCCATTGAGAACCTGTGGTCCATCATCAAATGTGAGATTTACAAGGAGGGAAAACAGTACACCTCTCTGAACAGTGTCTGGGAGGCTGTGGTTGCTGCTGCACGCAATGTTGATGGTGAACAGATCGAAACACTGACAGAATCCATGGATGGCAGGCTTTTGAGTGTCCTTGCAAAGAAAGGTGGCTATATTGGTCACTGATTTGTTTTTGTTTTGTTTTTGAATGTCAGAAATGTATATTTGTGAATGTTGAGATGTTATATTGGTTTCACTGGTAAAAATAAATAATTGAAATGGGTATATATTTGTTTTTTGTTAAGTTGCCTAATAATTATGCACAGTAATAGTCACCTGCACACACAGATATCCCCCTAAAATAGCTAAAACTAAAAACAAACTAAAAACTACTTCCAAAAATATTCAGCTTTGATATTAATGAGTTTTTTGGGTTCATTGAGAACATGGTTGTTGTTCAATAATAAAATTAATCCTCAAAAATACAAATTGCCTAATAATTCTGCACTCCCTGTATTTATAGTCTACTGCCATTTCAAAATGGAGGGCATACACCTTCTCAGGGACACCCTGCAAGGGCAGGATTGGATGGTTCATCTAGACCTAAAAGATGCCTACTTAACGGTTCCCATGCATCACGCATACCGCCATTATCTCCAGTTCCTATGGAATGGGGATCTCTTGCAATTCACATGCCTCCCTTTCGGCCTCAGCTCAGCAACTTGGTGTTTCACCAAGATTATGAGACCAGTTGCAGCCTTCATTTGGAGCAGGGGCATCAGACTCATCTTATATCTAGACGACCTCCTCATTTTAGCACAAGGCAGGCATTTGCTTCTCAGACATCTGGAGTTCGCAATGAACCTCTTACAACATCTAGGTTTCATTATCCACCACAACAAATCTCTCCACTCCCCTGCCCAAACTCTAGAGTTTCTAGGATTCACATTGAATTTAGTGACAGCTACATTGGCTCTCCCAGAGGCAAAACTGATCACTATTCGGAAGGAACTCAGATCAGCCCTGAGAAAACCTCAAATACAATTTTCTTCCCTAAATGCATTATTTTACACTTTGCTGTGTTAAACGACTGGGATCTAAAGTTTAACACAGCAAAGTGTAAAATAATGCATTTAGGGAAGAAAAATCCAAATGTTAATTACAGACTCAATGACACTTTACTGACTGTTACAGACGAGGAACAGGACTTGGGAATTATTATTTCAGATGATTTAAAACTTAGTAAACAATGTAGTAAGGCAGCGAGTAAGGCTAGCAGAATGCTTGGATGTATTGGTAGAGGTATTTGCAGCAGAAATAGTAAGGTTCTTATGCCACTTTATAGATCATTAGTTAGGCCTCATCTTGAGTATTGTGTGCAGTTCTGGAGGCCATATCTTCAGAAGGATATTAACAAACTTGAATCTGTGCAAAGGAGGGCTACCAAAATGGTACATGGTCTAAAAAATAAAACTTACCAGGATAGGCTCAATGACCTAAATATGTATAGCTTAGAGGAGAGAAGGGAAAGAGGTGATATGATAGCAACTTTCAAGTACATTAAAGGGTTTAGTAAAACTGAGGCTGTGGGTATTTTACATAAAATGGAAAATTCAAGAACAAGGGGTCATGAGCTCAAGCTAAAGGGTAGTAGATTCAGGAGTAATTTGAGGAAGCACTTCTTTACAGAAAGAGTGATTGATTTATGGAATAAACTTCCTCAAGAGGTAGTAGCAACAAACACTGTGGGGGACTTTAAAAATGCATGGGACAAGCATAGGGCTATCCTACGAACTAGATAAGTTTATACTGTTAGGTAAGGTGGGGCAGACTTGCTGGGCCTATGGCTCTTATCTGCCGTCAATATCTATGTTTCTATGTTTCTAATTACGGCAATTGGCAAGGAATATAGGACTATTGTCCTCCTCCACTCAAGAAATCTTTCCGGGACCCTTATATTACAGGGTCATGCAGAGGTTGGAACATTCACACCTACAAAAAGACCCTTCTTTTGCTCAACCGGTGACACTCTCCCCAGAGGTCAGACAAGATATCTCCCAGTGGCTTCATAATATGGAAGCCTGGAATGGCAGGGCCATCTTCAGGTCCTCGCTGGACTTTATAATAGAATCCGACGCCAGCCTTCTTGGTTGGGGCACATCTTGCGACTTCAAGGCCACAGGGGGCAAATGGAGACCGCAGGAGTTGTCACTCCATATCAATTGCCTGGAACTCATAGCAGGTTCCTTTGCCATCCAATCCTTCAAGGATTCATTAACCAATTGTTGTGTCCTCCTCCGGATAAACAGAATTTCAGCTGTCCAGTATATCAACAATCTTGGAGGCACCAGGTCACTGACCCTATCAAATTTACCCTATCAATTTTACCAATTTTGCTTCGAGAACAATATATCAGTTGTGGCGGAGTATCTTCCAGGACAGTCCAACGTTGTAGCGGACTGGTTTTCCAGATACTGGAGAGAAGCCAGAGATTGAAAACTGAACAGGCAGATTTTTCTCAAAATTCTGACTTTCAGAGGACCTTTGTCCATAGACCGCTTTGTGTCTCGCACCAACCACCAGCTCCCAACATATTTCAGTTGGTTACCAGACCCGGGAGTCCTAGCTACAGATGCCTTTCTCTAGAAGTGCCCCCCTCTTGGAGCATATGCCTTTCCCCCATTCTCACTGATCCCTTTTCAGCACCTCCAGTAACTATAGCTAACTTCCTCGCTCATCTTTATGAACAAGCGATTAATCTCTTTTGTTCTGCCATATCAGCAGCTCACCTCCCAATTAATGGCCTACCTGTAGGTAAGGATCCTCTCATCTCTCATCTCCTGAGGGGCATCCGCCTTAGGATTCCCTCTCAATCTTGATATAAATCTCTCTGGGAGGTCTCAAAACATTTGTCCTTATTTCAATCTTGGCCAAACAACCCTTTTTTATCCATTAAACAATTGTCAGCTAAATTAGCTGCCCTGCTCTGCCTTCTCTCCTTTAGACAAGCATCAGATGTTCAGGCTATTGATGTGGACGGGTTCTCACTATCCCCTTCTGGTCTACATTTTCATATTAATAGATGTACTAAAACATTCTTGTCTTCTCTATCTTATCCTTATCTAGATTCAGAACCTCTGCTATGCGTAGCAAGATGCCTTAAAGAATACTGTTCTCTTACGGCTCCTTTACATATATCAGGAACAGGCCCCTTACTGATCTCTTATGTTCAGCCTTTTCATCCCATATTGGTCCCTACAATTGCCCGATGGATACGCTGGGTCATGTCCCTCGATCAGATTCAATCCTCCTTTGGGGCTCATTCAATTAGAGGTGCGGCAGTCTCTTGTGCCTTTAGGAAGGGTTGCTCTTTGCAAGACCTCCTGGCTGCAGCAGACTGGTCTTCTGACACTAAATTCTGCAAATTTTATTTTAAACCTATTTCTCAGGCTGCTTTTTCATTATTAGATGGTTAAGCTTTAAAAAGGCAAAATAGCAGCCTCCTGTCTTGTCATAAAATATGGATTATGATAGCTTTGGTGACTCTATAGTCCAATTTTATTAAAGACAGGAGGCAAGTATTTTGCCCCCCCTTGGGTAAAACAATATCCATATGTATCTGTGTGTATATATATATATATATATATATATATATATTTTATTATTATTATTTTTTTAAAGTTATTTTGTGTTACTTTTATGCATTATTTGTTTCATTCTAGTGTGAATAATCTGGTTTCCAGTTACTTTTATGCATTATTTGTTTCATTCTAGTGTGAATAATCTGGTTTCCAGTTCAGGAAACACTCCTGGGAGACCAGTAAAGAAAGAGGAAGTGGATTGTCCAGAACCTGGCTTTATTACCGTGTACTGTGATCTTATTGGTTGTCCAGTTATAATATGCTACTTTTTTGTACTTGTATTGCTGCTGGAGTTTTGAAAGTAAAGCAAAATACTCGCCTCCTGTCTTTAATAAAATTGGGACTATAGAGTCACCAAGGCTATCATAATCTGTATTTTCATCCAAGTGCTGTGCCCTGTATTCTGGTGTGATCAGCAGCCACTTCTCTCAGCCTGAGGATCATTTACCAGACTGCAGAACCACTCTGAGTGAAAATTGAAGTAGCCATTTAAGATGTATACCTCAATTTTAGCTGCGTTCCCCTAATATCTTACATTACAGTAACATAGAAGTTCAATACAAATAGTATTCTGCTGTACTGAAATGGAGGTTACATATGGGGTTTAAGTTGAAACTTGTAATATGGATATGCTATATGTGGCTATGATATACACTGACATGTGTACTTGCTGATAGCCTGCGGGCTATGTGGGAAAAATAAGTACTTACCTAGCGAATGATCACTCCCCTGATCTTACCCAGATGTGAATCTTGAGAATACAAAAGAGAGCCCTTCCAGTACTGTAACTGACAGTAGGGGATATACTGTAGGAGTACAACTTCATGGCCAAGCAGGAGGTTAAATGAACTCTTCCAGTGAGATCTGTTGCAGGCTTGTGACCACAACTCCAGTGAGGAGATTTACATTAAACAGCCAGTACTCTCTTATGTCCTCTCTTCCAGGAACTATCCATTGATGGAAAATGTAGGATTAACATCCCTGCCAATCGTCAATAAATCCTGAGCAGTGAACACCTCTAGCCTTATTTGCAAAACAAATAACTACTGGGAGCGAAAGGGAAGCACTTGGGATACTTAAAGAGATAGGAAACCCCAAATTTTCTTTTATGATATTGACAGAACAAACAATTTTAAACAACTTTTCAATTTACTTCTGTTATCAAATTTGCTTAATTAGCTTGTTATCCTTTACTGAGGGAACATCACTGCACTACTGGCATCTAGTTAACCAATCACAAGAAACAAATGTGTTCTGGCACCAATCAGCAGCTAGTCTCCACTAGTGTAGGATATGTGTGTATTCTTTTTCAACAAAAGATCAAAGCAAATTTGAAAATAGAAGTTAATTTAAAAAGTGTCTTAAAATGACATGCTCTATCTGAACCATGCAAGTTTAATTTTGATTAAAGCTTTGGTGTGGGTCTTTTTTGCCTCCTCCTGGTGGCCAGAGGATGAATTCCTACAAGTAAGGATTTTCATTGACTCTCACTGCCTTAAAGGGACAGTCTACACCAGAATTGTTATTGTTTAAAAAGAAAGATAATCCCTTTTTTATCCATTCCCCAGTTTTGCATAACCAACAGTTATATTTATATATGTTTTACCTCTGTGATTATCTTGTATCTAAGCCTCTGCAAACTGCCCCTTTATTTCAGTTATTTTGACAGACTTGCAGTTTAGCCAATCAGTGATGGCTCCCAGGTAACTTCACGTGCATGAGCACAGTGTTATCTATATGAAAAACATGAACTAACACCCTCTAGTGGTGAAAAACCTGTTAAAATGCATTCTTAAGAGGCGGCCTTCAAGGTCTAAGAAATTAGCATATGAACCTCCTAGGTTAAGCTTTCAACTAAGAATACCAAGAGAACAAAGAAAAATTGGTGATAAAAGTAAATTGGAAAATTGGTTAAAATCACATGCCCTATCTGAATCATGAACGTTTTTTTTTTTTGGACTAGACTGTCCCTTTTAGAAAGAAATGTAAGTCACATAGTTGCAGGTGACAGCCTGCATCCATACCTGAAGTAGCACAGGGGCATTGTGGGAGTAAAAATTTGACTGTGCATGGGTTAAATATTTTATTTTAAAAATTAAATAGTACATTGCATTTTTATAATAGAATGTCTTTTTAATATTTTCAACACTCTTAGAGACTGGTTATCAGGATCTTTTGCCATCAAGTTTAATCAGAAAAGTAAAGTGATTTCCCGTAAAATTTTTCACTTGAAAAATCTTTATGCATTATGAAGAATGGCAAGCAAAGATGAACATTAAAGGGACATTATTTTTTCTATCATGTATATAAAACAGCAGCTGTGAAAGGTGTATACAGTATATATTTGTTTTGTATTAAAATGCTAAGTAAAATATGTTTAAAATAAAGTGAATCTCACAGAAAGTGAAACTAATACCTAGGTATATACTGCTCATTGGCTAAAAGGGACAATTCTCACAAAAAAAGTTGGTTTATACAGCACAGGAACGTCTTTTTCCTCACAAACAAACAAAGCACTGTAGTTCATTTTTAAATACTCTTTTATATGGAACAAATACATATTTTTGTATCATTTCCCTTTAAGTAATAGCAGAATTTCTAAGCTAGAGCTTGCTAGAAAAACCTCCATTTATACAGACTATTTAAATGTTTTGTTTGCATAAAAACAAATTGATCTTTATTTGGTTTGTAACATTAGAAAATTCTTACCAAACTATTTTTTTTAAGTTTTTTCTTTTCCTTTTTTTTTTTGCAGTGAAACAAAACTGTAAAATACGGAATTGAACAGAAATACATGGGTAAAATGTCAAAAGGAGGATGTGCTTCCAATATCTTAAAAAATGGAAGGTGATAAGTTGGAAATGTCAGGTAATTGGCAGGCAGATAGAAAGTTACACTATGTCCTCGGTGAAGAAAATTAACCAGCAGCTGCTAGCAGAGGCCCCAAGGTCATCTGAATGTCAGAATCAACTAAGGGCCAATCATTCAGAAGGATTCTCTGCTGATATTTGCCCTCACTGGTCATTTTCAGTTCTCTTAGGAACTGCCCTGAACTACTGCCAACATGTGTTCATTTCTAAAAATTACACAGATTGTGATTTATTACCCATCACACTGCAAAAAATCCATTGTGAATTAAATCACCCCTTTGTTTAAATTGCTACTCTGCAATACGTATCATATCATCATAAATGACATTGAAGTTATAATCTACAGTACTCTGCTTTAGACACTGATAAGACTCCACCAAGGGACGATCAATACTTACTATTCATTTTTGAAATTATCTTCACATTGATCCCTGTACAAGCGCCAGAAACACAGAGGCACAGTGGCTTTAATACTATAATTATATAAAGGTTTACAGGCTCATCCGCCCAGCCAATAAAAGCTGTCAGATGGCAGGGACAGTTACAATCCCATAATCCATCAAAATGCTGTTCTCTGACCTATGTGCTTCTGGGCTTTTGGTAAACCTCGATAAACGTGCTTACTGAAGAGAGAATAGCAACAAACGCTAGGAAAACAAAGCATCAGATTCATATTACTGATTAGGGAAACATGTCCCCTGTACTTTGCCAGTTTTATCACTGCACTGAGAAGGACATTTTCATGTTAAAAACTCAAGGGAACAGTCATCGAAACAAATGTACCAACTTTGCTTTTTACCAGCAGTATGACTTTGAACGAAATTATAAACTGCTGTAATCTCACAGGAGCAGAGTCAGAAAAAAGCATTTTGATGAAGAAACAAACGAACATCTGGGCTATGTTGCAAATGAAATGGCTAACAGAGGTTGATATTAAATATACATAGATCTTTATAGAATTTAGCAAGTACAATATATGTAATGTATTCAGTATATCAGCCCTGTAATATGTTTTAATCAATAAATAATCAACTTGCTAATGTAACGGACTTAAGAATTTAACTATACTGAAATGTGACAGAAGTGTTTAAAGGAAGATCTACAAAAAATAATGACTAACAACTCCCAGTTAGACAATAGTTATCATCCCTCAGATTTAAAAGGAAATTTAAAGGGACAGTGAAGGCACAATTAAACTTTCATGATTCACACACAGAATGCAATTTTAAAGGGACACTGTACCCAAAAAAATCATTTCGTGATTCAGATTGAGCATGAAATTTTAAGCAACTTTCTAATTTACTCCTATTATCACATTTTCTTCATTCTCTTGGTATCTTTATTTGAAATGCAAGAATGTAAGTTTAGATGCCGGACCATTTTTGGTGAACAACCTGGGTTGTCCTTGCTGATTGGTGGATAAATTCATCCACCAATAAAAAAGTGCTGTCCAGAGTACTGAAACCAAAAAAAAGCTTAGATGCCTTCTTTTTCAAATAACGATAGCAAGAGAACGAAGAAAAAATGATAATAGGAGTAAATTAGAAAGTTGCTTAAAATTGCATGCTCTTTCTGAATTACAAAAGAAAACAATTGGGTTCAGTGTCCCTTTAAACAACTTTCCAATTTTCTTCTATTACCTAATTTGCTAAATTCTCTTGTTATCCCTTATTAAAAAGCATAGCTGCAGGATCAGAAATGCACCACTGTGCACTAGCTGCTGTTTGGTGGCTGCACATATATGACTCGTCATGGGCTCAGCATGTGCTAGAATATGAGTGGAGCACTAACTATTGAGCACAAGCGATAAGGGGTATATATTGCGGCTCTTTGCGCACATTGGAAGTAGTGCTTGTATTACGAGTTGAAAGTAAACACTTTGCTTGAGTGTAATCTAAGTTAACTCCTGTCAGGTTAGTTTGATTTCAGAGCTCTAAGTTAAAGGGACAGTCTACTCCAGAATTTTTATTGTTTAAAAAAATCCCTTTATTATCCATCCCCCAGTTTTGCATAACCAACATAGTTATTTTAATATGCTTTTTACCTCTGTGATTACCTTCTATCTAAGCCTTTGCATACTGACCCCTTTTTTTAGTTAATTTGACAGACATGCATTTTATCCAGTCAGCGCTGATTCCTAGGTAACTCCACGTGCGTGAGCACAGTGTTATCTATATGACACATGAACTAACACCCTCTAGGCTGCATTCAGATAAGAGGCAGCCTTCAAGGGGTCATAAATTAGCATATGCGCCTACCAAGGTTTAGCTTTCAACAAAGAATTCCAAGAGAACAAAGACAATTTGATGATAAAAGTAAATTAAAAAGTTGTTTAAAATTACAAGCCCTATCTGAATCATGAAAGTTTAATTTTGACTAGACTGTCCCTGTAAACTGTTACACAAGACAAAAATGTTGCACAAAAAACATCAAAAATACCTTTAAAAGTATAGTCGGTTTTTAAAATATTGCATTAAAAAGTTATAAGGGCTCAAAGATATGAGGTCTCAGGTGTTAGAAAAAAAAGTCAGGCAAAGGTCTTTAACATTGTGATACATACATATACATGTCTAAATATGTATATGTATGTTTAAAGAAGTATATGTTAATATGTGTTTTTACTGCATATTTACTGTACATATTTCTCATTCCAATGTCCTTCACTTACAGGAATTTGTCCCTTTTATTGTAAATACATATTCCTGTATATTCATATACCTGTATATCTATTCCTAAAGAGATATAGGTACAGATATATATTTTACTTGAACAGAATCAGCTATTTATAGAAATATATATTTAATAATAAAAAGTACATTATTATTATTATATGTGAAGAACATAGGAATGTAAATTATGTGTTTTGCTCATTGGAGTTCGCAATTTAGATTTTAAGGTGGTTGGGTTAGCGCATGTTAAAACGTAGTAATGTTAAGGTGTGTTATTGAAATTTTACACAAAATATTTTTTTAAATTAATAATAATGATAAATGATTAAACATACTGTAAAATATTCTAAAAAAACAATTATATATATTTATATATCTTACAGTCGGCTAGATTATGAGTTTTGCGTTATGGTGAAAAAGCAGCGTTATGGCTCTTTTTCACTACCGCTGGTATTACGAGTCTTGCAGGTGTATCAGTACCGCACACTTTTTTGGCCGTCACGCAACGTAACTACCGCAGCTTTCAAAAAGTCCTTTTTCAATGGGACTTCCATAGCGCCGGTATTATGAGTTTGCCTGTCCGGCCAAAAAGTGAGCGGTACAGCCCATAACTACAAGATCCGTACCGTAAACTGAAAGTCAGTAGTTATAGCTTTTATGTTACAAATCCGTAACATAAAACTCAAAACTAAAGTGCTAAAAAGTACACTAATATCCATAAACTACCTATTAACCCCTAAACTGAGGCCCTCCCACATCGCAAATAATAAAACAAAACTTTTAACCCCTAATCTGCTGCTCCCGACATCGCTGCCACTATTATAAACATATTAACACATAAACCGCCATACTCCTGCATCGCAAACACTAGTTAAATATTATAAATCCCTAACATCGCCACAACCTACATTACAGTTATTAACCCCTAATCTGCTGCTTCCAAAATCGCTGCCACTATACTAAAGTTATTAACCTCTTAACCTAACCCTAAGTCTAACCCTAACCCTAACACCCACTAACTTTAACATAATTTAAACTATTCAAAATAAAAATTACAATTGCTACCTAAATTATTCCGATTTAAAACTAAATAAATACTAAGCTGTAAAATAAAACCTAAGCTAGCTACAATATAACTAATAGTTACATTGTATCTATCTTAGGTTTTATTTCTATTTAACAGGCAAGTTTGTATTTATTTTATATATTGAGCTTCAATCCTATTGGCTAATACAATCAGCCAATAGGATTGAGCTCACATTCTATAGGCTGTTCAAATCAGCCAATAGAATGCAAGCTCAATCCTATTGGCTGATTGCATCAGCCAATAGGATTTTTTCAACTTTAATTCCGATTGGCTTATAGAATTCTATCAGCCAATTGGAATTCAAGGGACGCCATCTTGGATGACATCCCTTAAGGGAACCTTCATTCTTCAGTAGCCGTCGTCAGAAGAGGATCCTCCACGCCGGATGTCTTAAAGATGGAGCAGCTCTGCGTTGGATGGATGAAGATAGAAGATGCCGTCTGGATGAAGACTTCTGCCCGCCTGGAGGACCACTTCTTTCCGCTTGGATGAAGACTTCTCCCGGCTTCGTTGAGGACTTCTTGCCGCTTGGATTAAGACTTCTCCTGGCTTTCGTTGAGGATGGATGTCCGGTCTTTAGAAAACTGTAAGTGGATCTTTGGGGGTTAGTGTTAGTTTTTTTTTTAAGTATTTATTGGGTGGGTTTTATTTTTAGATTAGGGTTTGGGCTAAAAATGAGCTAAATGCCCTTTTAAGGGCAATGTCCATCCAAATGCCCTTTTCTGGGCAATGTGGAGCTTAGGTTTTTAAGTTTTGATTTTATTTGGGGGGTTTGGTTGTGTGGATGTTTGGTTTTACTGTTGGGGGTTTGTTTGTATTTTTTTTACAGGTAAAAGAGCTGATTTCTTTGGGACAATGACCTGCAAAAGTCCCTTTTATGGGCTATTGGCAGTTTAGGCTAGAGGGTTTTTTATTTTGGGGGGGATTTTTTATTTTGATAGGGCTATTAGATTAGGTGTAATTAGTTTAAATATTTGATCATTTCTTTTTTATTTTGTGTAATTTAGTGTTTGTTTTTTGTAATTTAGTTAATTGTATTTAATTAATGTAATTTATTTAATTGTAGTGTAAGGTTAGGTGTTAGTGTAAGACAGGTTAGGTTTTATTTTACAGGTAAATTTGTATTTATTTTAACTAGGTAGCTAGTAAATAGTTAATAACTATTTAGTAACTAGTCTACCTAGTTAAAATAAATACAAACTTGCCTGTGAAATAAAAATAAAACCTAAGATAGCTACAATGTAACTATTAGTTACATTGTATCTATCTTAGGGTTTATTTTATAGGTAAGTATTTAGTTTTAAATAGGAATTATTTAGTTAATGATAGTAATTTTTATTTAGATTTATTTTAATTATTTTAAAGTTAGTGGGTGTTAGGGTTAGACTTAGGGTTAGGTTTAGGGGTTAATAAATTTATTATAGTGGCGGCGATGTTGGGGGCAGCAGATTAGGGGTTACTAAGTGTAGGTAGGTAGCGACGACATTGGGGGCGGCAGATTAGGGGTTAATAAGTGTAATGTAGGTGGCGACCATGTTAGGGGCGGCAGATTAGGGGTTAATAAGTGTAGGTAGGTGGCAGCGATGTCGGGGGCTGCAGATTAGGGATGTTTAGACTCAGGGTTTATGCTAGATTGTTAGGTGTAAACATAACTTTTCTTTCCCCATAGGAATCAATGGGGCTGAGTTACAGAGCTTTACGTTGCTTTATTGCAGGTGTTAGGCTTTTTTTTTAGCCGGCTCTTCCCATTGATGTCTATGGGGAAATTGTGCACAAGCACGTAAAACCATCTCAAAGCAGTGCTGGTATTTGAGTGCAGTATGGAGCTCAATGGAGCTCAACACTGCCATATTGCCTGCTAACGCCGGCTCTTTGCAAACCTGTAATAGCAGCGTGATAGGGAGGTGAGCGGTGGAAATAAATTGCAAGTTAGCACCGAGCCGCTCATAACAAAAAACTTGTAATCTAGCCGAGTATGTTTAATAATTTTATGAAGAGGACGCTCCACGCAGGATGGGATACAGGATAGCTGCGCTCCGCGCAGCCGGGATGAAGATAGAAGATGCCCCCGAGATGGATGAAGACCTCGCCGCCAGGATGAAGACCTTGCAGCCTGGATGTCCAGACTTAATTTTTTTGGGTGGGTTTTTTTTAGATTAGGGTTTGGGAAATTTGTAAAAGGGCAATGAAAAGGCCCTTTTAATGGCAATGCCCATACAAATGCCCCTTTAGCAGATGTTAGGGTGTTAGGTTTAAACGTAATGTTCTTTTCCCCATAGACATCAATGGGGTTGCGTTACGGCGATCACCATTCTGCACTTCAGGTGTTAGGTTTTTTTCTAACACTCTCTCCCCATTGATATCAATGGGGGAAAGCGTGCACGAGCACGTATTCTCAGCCCTTGGATTTTGTGCGGTATGGAGCTTATCGCCACCATATCGCACGCACAAGGAGGCTTTTCAGAAACTTGTAATGGCAGTGCTATGGAGGGTGAAATAACGCAGCTTTTGTTGTATTCGTTTTGCATCCTCTATACCGCAAAACTCGTAATCTAGGTGACAAATTGTAAATACAAATAAATAACCAAATTAAAGAACCATAACACAAAGTGTTTGCCCACCAATAACAACATGTCAGCAAGCTCTGCCAAACAAGCCCACAGACTCAATGCTCCCTCTGACTTCCCCAGTAGGAGGTACCACCATCCATAAAAGTAGAGGAGGGAGAGCAGGCAATTCCATTCAATTCAGGTCTAGCTTACTAATGTTGACAACTTCCTCCTTGATACCTCATTTTAGCAGTTCTCAATCTCCATCCCTTTACCTGTATATGACCCACAAATTTCACGGGTCTACTGGGGCCTTCCCTCCATTCTGTACTACAGGGATAATTCACCCCACTAATGTACATTCTTGCTTACATAAATAACACACATAACTAAGAAATGGAGTTGAAAAGGTCCAACTTTATTAACATTTTAAAAATTCAAATAAATACCCAACTTAAAGAACCATAACACAAGGTGCTTGTCCACCAATAACCATGTTTTGTCAAGCTCTGCCAAACAAGCCCACAGGCCCAAACCTGTCTCACACTTCCTCAGCAGGAAGTACGCTATTCACCTTTGACCCAAAATCAGGAACCAAATCACAACAAGGCCTAAGGACGAGCCCAGCCAACAGGTCCAATGCCTTTTCAACCACCTCCCTGATGTTAAAACTGAACAAGTAGAGTTTCACACCATTCAAATGAACTCTGTCCTCTCTAAAGAAACAGTGACCAGACTCTCCCTCAAATTCCACGTACTTTACCCATGAAAACACTCCAAATATCCATTCTCACTGAAAAAAACATTTGTCAAATCCTCCTGACCAAGTAAATTAAATAAGAAGGCTAAGGCTGCCACCCTCCACTTAACCAAGGCCTAACTCATGCTGTTCCTAAATCCATCTAAACAAAATCAATAACTTATCCCACCCAGAAAAAGACCACCCCCTCTCCGAAACATGTTTGTAAGCCTTCCATGTCCCTTGAGCTAATGCTGCTCTCACCAAATAAATTAAACACAGGTATCTAAACACTGTTTCTGGAGCCACCTTCTGGAAATGATCCCACTGTAAACAAGATAAAGCATTGTCTGTAACATTAAAAAACCCTAGGGCATCCTCTTGAACAGCATATTATAACGCAAATACTCCAAGACATACATTCATGCACCACCCCCAAGTTGTCTATATGTAATATTACCCTCATATTCTACAAATCTGAATGCCAAATTTTTATATCCACCACAAGCGGAAATAGCTCCAAAAAAAAAAAAAAAAAAAAAGTTTCAATTTAAACCAGATTCAACCGACACCGTCAGTCACAAATCCATTCTCCACCTACAAGCCAGGTAAGCCCCCAAATCATGGGCCCTGGATGCATCAGTAAACAGATGAAGATCTTCCCAAGCCAAGAATTCTAGCTGAAAACTCATTACCTCATCAAACTCATGCAAGAATCATGACCAAAGCCTCAGGTCCTCTTTCAACCCACCTGTTAACTGCAATATGTGCGGACCTCAGAGCCACCATGGCCAAAGACACCCTTCTACAGAAAATCCTTCCAACAGGAATGATCCAGCAAGCAAAATTCAGTTTGTATTTCCTTCAAATTTCCTTCAAATTCCCCTTGAACCTTCCAAGCAAGTCATCCAAGACCCCACTAAGTCTGACACTTTTCAAGAGGCAACCTGCACTCTATGGCCACCAAATTAATTTGGATCCCCAGAAAACTCAGTTATAGCTGATTCAATATTAAATTTCACTACAAAGGCCCTGCATCCAGCCTTCTGAACGAGAGCAAATGCTCAATTGAAAGAAGTATAACATGCAGCCACCAAGAAAGGATCAATACCATCATTTATCAAATTACCCTTTGGGTGTGAAATTTGATGAATCATCCTGAATTTGCCAGGAACTTTTTTTTAGCACTACCCCTAAAGGAGAAAGGAGTCATTCACCCCAGTTCTATTTCTTTCTTTAATTTACCTCTTCCAATGTCTGCAAAATCCCTAGCTGACTGCAAATTATCTGGAATTGAAAACTTCCTTAGCCCTGAAACAGAATCATGAACCCCAAACTAAAATCCATGAGTAACAATTCCACATCCCCTGTTTTCTCCCTCACCCTACCGTACTGGTTTAACCAGGGCACTACATATTTTACCCTCACTGGGGTCCATTCTCTGAGTAACTGTTTTCACTGGTTTGCTGGTGATTTGACCACACCTGAAACATTTGGACATGGTGTGCGCTCCCAGAAACTAGAACAATCGTGTACGTATTTGAAAGATGTCCTGAACCTGCACAGCCCCTCATTAAACTGAAAGCGCAATCCTTTTCTTAAGGCCACTGCTGTTCCAAAAGGACTGGCCTGACCTCAAGGGAGCCATTTTTTCCCACCTCATATCCAGATGAACCGCAATCTTCTGATTTAATTTTTCATTATAAAGCCGCCATGCCATCCCCCCATAGTCCGGTAGGCCTCGATAATCTTGTCCAGGTAGACAAACAAAGAGGTGAATTGATCAAGAAACTTGTCACAAATTACACTGCTGAGAATACAAAAATCATTTGACCACTTGCCAAACATCTTAGGGAGCTTCCTGTATAACTTCTTCCTCTCATCCTCCTCTTTCTTGGCCTGATCACCCTTTGCATCTCCCTACTTCTCGCAAACTTGATCCAGCAGTAATAACAAAAAGAGCTCCAAATATACCCACTTCCAAATGCACTCCTTTGCTTCCACCGATAAAAGAATACCTAGCGGCCCTATAGTACACAAGTACGGTTGCCAAAACACCTGCTCCCCCAGCCTAGCCAGAACCAGATACCTTGGGGAACTCCTTACCACCCTTAGGGAACCCACACCTTCTCCACAGTGCTCCCAGACCCTACAAGCCCAGCCTCTGCTATCATCCAAGGCTGATTAGGGCCCAATGAAATTCAATCCTGCAACCTCTTTAAGAGCCCTCACCACTCACTCCACCAGGCACGCTGTTAACTACCACATTACTAGACACCTCAACTGTCTGAGTAGGTGCCATACTCCCTCCATGCTGTGCTCCTTTCTGCTCAACTCCAGCACCTGTCTACTGCTCCCATCATCGTGATTTGAGGCTCACACACACCGCCATGCACTATCCTGCCTTGATGATCGTCTAAAAAACAGAGACATCAACCTTCCATGCCTTCTCATGCTGCCTGTTGACCTATCTAACTGCCCCATGTGGGCGATTACTTCTTCTCCCACAAACGCCATCCATGCATTAAGGATTTCGATCTCTCCCTAGTCCATTCCTGTCCTGCTTGACCAGAGTCCCAGTCCCTAATCCAAACCCACTTTGGGCAAAACTGCTGGCATCCCATTCCTGTTTCTCACTCAACCTATCCAACCTGCATGACCCTTACACCACGCATGATATAACGTTTAAAGCAGCTGTGCTAAGAAAGCCAAATCACCTACCTGACTTGCTGTGGAAGGTCCACAAGAGTGCTCTCACCTGGGCTATCCTCCTCCATATCGATGTAGGCCTAATCAACCCAAAGTGAACCACCATCAGGGCCCAGTACAGCCATTGCTACTGGTGAACCCTTTGCTGTACAAGGGGGACCATCATACACGTCAAGATCACCAGCACATTATCACATGTACTCAAATCATCCCCAACTTCCCTTTGTCTATAAGCAGGCTCCTGGCCCCCTTCTTCACCTGTACCCTGAAGCAATCCACTTGTCTCCTCCAAGACATTTCCCTTCTCCACAACACCCTCCCAACCTCACTGACCTCAACACTCCCTGTACCTAACCCACCAATCACTCTCTTCATACCTACACTTTGCGGCATGACTTGCCCCATCACTTCCCTAGGATTATGCCTCAGGCCACCCTTCCCACCTGCTTCCACTCCAGCAGAACCAGCTGTCATGAGATGCAGGACACAGCATAGAAGGTACAACACTATTTTATTGCAGAGCATTGAAGTATACAGACAGCACAACAAATAGACTATAACGAATATAGGCCATGCCCCCATCCAGTGACATCACACTCACACTCTCATCACATCTTCCCCCTTTTATTAGAGTACAAATAACAAGGTATACAAGAAGCATACATTTTTTTTAGAGTACAACAAATAAGTTTTAACAAAATATGTATAAACAATAAAAAAAACAATCTTGTCTTGGAAGTCGGAGTAGACTACCCTAGTCTACAGTGACCATGGGATTATTCTGCCCATTCTTCTGGTCACTGCTCTAACTACAGTGCTAATCCTGGAAGCGGGCTGAAAGTTTGACTACTCTTCCACTTGACGTCATTTTACATGAACTGTCCTCTGATACAGAAGAAGGTGATTGAGAGTCTGCTGGAAGCAAATAAGTATCCCTACTGTGGTCTTGCTGAAGGGAAGGCACCCCTCTTAAAACAGGGTATCCCACCGGCTGTGGCTCTGAGGCTTCCAGTCCCAAACTCTCAGGTACTGGCTGAAGATGTCTTCTATTTCGATGTGTGACTGTCCCTCCTTCAGTAAGGACTACATAAGACCTTGGTTCTGGAGAGCATCCTTACAGTAGCAGGCATCCTCCATTTCTTCTCATCATCCAGTTTAACTCTGACATTTTGACTCACATTCAGCTCCTGCAAGGGCCTCACAGAGTGTTTTCTGTCGAAAAAGAATCAGTAGCCCCTTTTCGCCACTTCATCCCCCCTAAGGACCTCATCCTGAGGAACTGAGGGAGCAGGCTGTAAGACACCCACCGAGGGTAGAGTAGTGCGGATCTGATGTCCTAGCATTAACTGTGCCGGGCTAAAACCTGTGGCTTGGATGGGAGTCACCATATAGGCCAAGAGAGCTAGGTATGGCTCAAATTGCTTCAAAATAAACTTTGTTGTTTGAACTGCCCTTTCGGCCATTCCATTGGCCTGCGGGAAATGCGGACTTGATGTAGAATGGATGAAATCATATTCACTGCTGAATGAACTGAACTCCATGGAAGCAAACTGCATTCCATTATCACTCACTAGCTCCATTGGTATGCCCCACCTGGCGAACAAGCTTTTGAGACAAGTGATAATGGCCAGACTGATAGTCTCATTCAGGGGTGCAATCTCCAAATACCTGGAATTGTAGTCAATCACAACCAGGTACTTCTTTCTATGAAGTTCGCACAAATCTGTGGCTATCTTCTGCCACGAGCCTGCAGGCAGCGGTGTAGAAATTAAGGGCTCTGTTCTCTGAGGATTTTATCAGGGTTCAGCTTGAGTCCATCTCCATTGATGATATGTCCAAAATAACATAAATACGAATTTCCAAAATGGCATTTCTCTTTATTTAATTTCAGCCCGGACTCTCTAATGGTCTTCTGCACACAGCTCAATCACTTATAATGCTCTTCCAGTGTAGACCCATACACTAAAATGTCATCCATGATGACTGTCGTGCCCTTGTGGTCCCTTAATAGGGAACTCATCTCTCTTTGAAAGATTTCAGGAGCAGAGGATAGCCCGAAGGGGAGTCTGCAGAAACAAAACTGATCTACCGGTGTGATGAAGGAAGTAAGTTTATGGCACTTTGGATCTAGAGGTATCTGCCAGAAGCCACTGGAAGCATTCAGTGTAAAGAAGAACTTCGCCCCAGCCAGTTTCGGATCTATTTCTTCAAGTGTTGGCAGCACGTATCTCCCTTTCTTCACCACCTCATTCAGCCGTTTCAAGTCTACTCAGATGTGTACCTTCCCATCCTTCTTCGCAACGGCACTATGGGGGCACACCAGTCAGTTGCTTCGACAACCTCTTCAATAACTCCCATATTCTTCATACGCAGAAGTTCCTTCTCCACTTGAGGCATAAGTGGGAATGGAATTCTACGAGGAGTTGTAATGCTGTATCGGACTGCATCAACGTTAAGTGATATTCGGACTGGGCTGCAATTTAGTAGGCCCAATTCACCAAACATGTCTTTAGTAATCTCATTTACTCTGGCAACAATGCCTAAACCACAGGCTGCTTTCCTGCTCAATAGGTTATTAACACACTGTCCTCTAATTACATGTACACACATGGTAAATTTCCTCTGCTTGTACTCGCAGCTGGCAAGAAATTTCCCTGAGGCTGACGAGGCAGTTTTATGAATGCTGCAAGGGATATAACAGTGATATCTGCTCCTGTGTCAATCAAGGCAACCTTGGCTCCCATTACAGTAAGGGTAACCCACCAATCTTCATCTGAATGGAACCATTCAACAACAGACCCTACAAAGGACACTTCTTGAGCCTCCTAGTCATTATCCACCTGCATCTCCTTAATCGACTCAGTTTTACACACCACTTCAAAATGGCCCATTCGGTTACACTTTCAACATCTTTTATCTTTAGCAGGACATATGACATTCTGTTCATAAATATGGTTCTGGACCTATCTGTTGCCCTTGGTCAACCGCTCACACTGTGCCTTTCACTTGCAGCTCTCCTGAACTGCTGCACTTCATCCACAATACTCTCAGACCTCATGTCAATACCAGTTCACTCAGGCAGGCCTTCCTAATAGCCCCATCTAACATTAATTCAGCCTGCAACTGTAGCTTCAGTGAGACCTCAGCATCTGCAATTCCTATAACTATGCTGTCTCTGATTTGCTCTTCTTTAGCAACACCAAACTCCAGTGATGAGTTCCTGCTTCGGTATTCCTCCATGTGGAACACCAAAGCCTGTCTTCTGCAGTGTCTGCTGCCTTCCTTAAGCACGCACTACAGTGCACTGCGCTAATTTAAAAGGGCCGTGCCTAATTTTAGGAACTTCCACCTAAATATCCACAGGTGTGCCTATATAAATCCACACAGCTCATCCATCTGGTCTAATTTACACCTAGATTATGAGTTTGCACTTTAGAGGGTGTGAAAAGAACGCAACAAAAGTTGCTTTATTTCACCCTCCATATTGCTGATATTACAAGTTTCTGAAAAGCCTCCTTGTGCGTGTGATATGGTGGCGATAAGCTCCATACCGCACAAAATCCAAGGGCTGAGAATATGTACTTGTGTACTCTTTCCCCATAGACATCAATGGGGAGAATAAAACCTAAGTTTAAACTAACAATTAACCTAACATAACTATTATACTAAACTTAAAATAACTACAAATTAAAAAACAAAATTAAAAAACTAACACTACTAAAAAAAAATTAAGTCTAAATTATGAAAAATAACAAACGAAATTATCAAAAATAAAAACAATTTCACCTAATCTAATAGCCCTATAAAAATAAAAAAACAAACAAAATAAAAACACCCTCTAGCCTACAATAAAGTAGCACTAGCCCTTAAAATGACCTTTTGTAGGGCATTGCCCTAAAGAAATTAGCTCTTTTACCTTGAAAAAAGTACAAAGACTCCCCAACAGTAAAACCCACCACCCAACCAACCCACCAAATTAAAAAACCTGAAAAGGGCATTTGTATGGACATTGTCCTTTAAATGGCATTCAGCTCTTTTACGTTGCCCTGAAAAGGGCATTCAGCTCTTTTAAAAAAGCCCAAACACTAATCTAAAAAAAATAACACTCCCAAAAAAAAAAAACCTAACACTAACCCCCGAAGATCCACTCACAGTTTCTGAAGTCAGGACATCCATCCTCATCCAGGCGGCGAGAAGTCTTCATTCAGGCAGCAAGAAGTCTTCATCCAGACGGCATCTTCTATCTTCATCCAGTTGGCATCTTCTAGGAAAATATCTTGTCATATATCATGTACCTTGTAACCCTTATAACTTTTTTTATATTTATACGAATAATTTTTATTAGATAATGTATATGTCAGTGTAACACTTTATTTCAATGTATTTATGTTGCATTTGGTGCAACTTGTTATTTATCCCTTACCCTTTACGCAAGTTCTTCAGTTGTGCTAACCTGACGAGCAAGGCCAGACTGGCGCACCAGGATACCAGGAGATTTCCCTATGTGCTGCAGTAGCTGGGGCTGGAAAGCTATAATTTAAAAGGGTGATTAATAGATGCAATTGGGTTGTAGGATTCCTATATAACAAAATCTGTTACTTTTCTTTAATACAAACTAATATAATATAATTCAGAGAAAAATATTGGGGGGAAGGAGTATCCCAGTAATCCTCTTTGAGAAAAATGGGGTGTGGGCATTATACTGACTCAACAAAAAAGAAGGGCTGGTCTAAGACCCCAACATTTAGGTACTAAGCATCCAGTAACATTGATCCCTAATATATATACCATCAAGCACAAATAAAAGCACAAAAGTGATCACAAACAAAAAAGTGATAATAATAAATGTATTATTATATATACCATCAAGACCAGCAATGGACAACATTTTTTGAATTATTGCATTGGCTGGGGACACATAACATTATACTCATAATAATGATAAAACCTGAAAAAAATCTGTAGCTTTAAATTTGCAGTGCGGCCTATATGCACTGCCTATAATCGGGTGCTTTTTGGCTAAATCGTACATATGCAGTACGGCCGATCTTCCGATGCACCCTGTGGCCTTATGGGTAATGTTGGGTGGTTTTGCGACAGTGACAATGGTTGGAAGGTTTGGCAGGACGTTCATATGCATTAGCCACCGCTGTGAAGGTGTGTGAAGATGCAGTAATACTGAGTGCAGTGTAATTCTGAGCAGGGACATATAAATGAGGAGGGAGGAAGTGGGCAGAGCACACGATGTCCCATGTGAGTCAGTGACTATACTGATATTGTCTGGAAAAAAACAATTATTTTTCCCCTCACATCATACCTGCTAAATCTGGTAAAAATAAAAACAACATTTCTTTAATACGGTATGTTAAAATAAAACATAGGAAGGATACTGTACTCCTTAGTACTGCTAATTTCAAATGTGAAAAAAGCTTTAATGGCTGAATAAAAATTAAAATTATTTTTTTTTCAAAATGGCATCAAACTTAGCCTATAATCAGGTGCGGCCTATGACCCATATTTGAGAAAGTCTGGCGGACTTGATCTGACAGTGCGGATCAGGTCCGCCAGACCTCGCTGAATACGGCGAGCAATACGCTCGCCGTATTCAGCATTGCACCAGCAGCTCACAAGAGCTGCTGGTGAAACGCCGCCCCCTGCAGACTCTCGGCCAATGGGCCACCAGCAGGGGGGTGTCAATCAACCCGATCAAGGGCATCAAGCTCCGTTCGGAGCTTGATAGATAGGCCCCTATATGTGGCACAATACGGTATATCATAATCACAATTACTGATATCTGTTTACTATTTAATGTTGCTGAGGGTCACACAAAGAGTGCAGGATGTGGCCAACTGGTTTGGACAGTCCTGATCTAGACAGATGTGTAATCTTGTGTGGAAAACACAAAAGCTATACGATTTACTAAATCTAATTAGTAATACAAAATTAGCAGAGACTCTAAAATCAATATAAACTTCAGTTTGTCACAGTATGCACATGTAAAATAAAAAAAATTTTAATCTGCTTCTGCACATTCTCATCAAATTAATTTTCAATCACTTATGCTAATACCCTACCCCATAAGTTCTATTTACAAAGCGATAATTCATGATGATGAAGATAAGTGCAATTTTTTATTGTATATTTATCTAAAAATCCTTATTTGTACATTTTGAAAAATGTGACATTTTCACAACCTATAGTATTGCTTGTTTAAAGAGACATAATAACCATATGCTAAATCATTTGAAAGTGATGCAGCATAGCTGTAAAAAGCAGACATGGACTACCATCCTGATTGGCTGCTTAAAGTCCCAATTACAATGAGATTTGGCTGTTGAGGAAATTTTGAAGTAAAATATTTTCCTTTTTTACATAGGTGTGGAATTTTCTAGTCAGCTTTTTATACCTAAGTTACTTTTAAGTGCTTCAACACAGTAGCGGACCTACTCAACAGAGGGCCCTGGTGCAAAAAAAAAATTGGGGCCCCCCAAAGGAAATTTTATAGTTAGCAATAGTAATGATATCTATATATATGCTGTTTCATATAATGATTTTGAGGAAAGATAGATGGACCTGCAACCTGCACTAATAAAAGGCTCCCCTGCATTAGAATTGTACATATTCTGCACACGCATATATATATAGACTGGCTGATATGGGTCCCCTCAGCACTTGGGTCCTAGTGCCACTATACCTACTGCACCAATGGTTGTTCTGCCTCTGCTTCAAAATTTAGGCATTGGAATTTGATTCATGATAACTCAAAATATATGCAGAAAATGTGCATTCCTTATAATTTAATATATTTTAAATATATTATTGAGTATCTCATGGCTGTTATGAGAAGCGGTACAAATATCTTTAAATTCCACAATTTTCTAATTGCAACGTTCCAGTAAGTTTTTATTCACAAGATATTAGTTGCACACATATGTTTTATTGAATCTGGACAATTACCATTTTCTACTGGATGGGGGCTTTTTTTATGAAGCCATATCCTATCTCCTTTTATAGATCCACTATCTCAGGTGCACAAAACCCCTCATTCAGTTCAACCGGTAAATTGCAGTGATGAAGAGAAGTGTTGTAAATAACTCCATGGCTTAATCCCTGCGTAAGTCAAAGAAAGCATTGACCCCTCCTTACTCTCCCCTTTCTCCAGCTCTTTTTCCTTAAGCATTCGTAACTCTCTCAGTCACCATCAGTGAGTCAACCACTTGTGCAAAAAATAAAATTAATAAAAAATAAAAATAATAAAACTAGTAATATGCATTTAACCCTATCTTAATCATTCTATATCAATTTATGCTTAAAAGACAATTAAAAACCTTTTGCTTTAGTGTAAAAATGATGCTTGTCCCACACTTCCTAAAGAGGGCAAAGAGTACATTCTGTAAGCTATTTTTAATGCTGCAAATTGCCTAAACGAGCTTCTTTATTTTGAGGAAACCTTAGGTTACCTATGGAGACCCTCTAGTCTAGAAGACCACCACCATGCATGGTTTTAACACAAAAGCAAGAGTTGTTCAACGTCAATTTAAAGACTATTTTCCAAAATGTTAAAAACTTTATTTAGATCATTTAAAAATATTCTGATAATACTTTAAAAATGTCTTATACTTAAAACATTGGAATAAGATTTGTAATGGGTTCCTTACCTAATTGACAAATGATAAGCATAGGAAAAATTGATTTTTGTGGCTCCAATTTTGAAAATAGCTTTTCAGATCACAAAAACTAATTAGGAGTATTGGATTCTGTGTAATTTTCAGATACTCTTTGTGGGACCCCTCTCAAACCCTATAAAATACTTAAAGGGACATAAAACCCAATTGATTTCTTTCATGAATCATATCGATCTTGTGATTTTAAATAACTTTTCAATTTACTTGTATTATCTAATTTGTTTTGTTCTCTTGATATCCTTTCTGGAAATGGATACCTAGGTTGACTCAGGAGCTGCTGATTAGAACTGCTAATTGGTGGCTGCATATATATGCCTCTTGTCATTGGCTTTCAGCTAGCTCCCAGTAGTTCATTGCTGCTTCTTCCACAATGGTTACCAAGAGAATAAAGCAAATGAGATAATAGAAGTAAATTGGAAAGCCGTTACAATTGTATGATCTACCTAAATCATGAAAGAAAAATGTTGGATTTCATGTTCCTTTAAAGGGACACAATGCCAGTCATGGAAAAACTTGCAATAAATAAACCCGATACTTATATTACGCTGTAAGCTGTAAGAAAAACACTTAATTTAACACATTTGGAAGATGTTATATTTGTATAGAGAGTAAATGTGAAAACTTTTGTTGTCTACCCTACACCGCATGCTCTCCACCTCCGCTGAGGTGTCAGTACTCCTTTTAAAACTCCTGATAGGATTCATGCTCCTGGTCTCATTTGCTGTGGCCAGTTATGGACAGATATAAAATAGCTTGTGCTTTAAATAACCAATGACTGTGTAGAATGTTGCAGATACAGGTACATTCTCTCATATTTAAAGAGCCACTAAAGTCAAAATTAAACTTTTATGATTCAGATAGAGCATGCAATTAAAAAAAAAAACTTTCCAGTATACTGCCATTATCAAAATGTGCACATACTTTTTATATTCAACCTTTCTTGGACTCCAGCTCCTACTGAATATGTGCAAAAGTGCACAGTATATATGTATATGCATTTTGTGATTGGTTGACAGCTGTCACATGATACAGGGGGAAGGGAAAATTGGATTAACTTTGGATTTTGCAAGAAATCCTTCTACTGCTCACTTCAAAGTAAGTGCTATTACATATATCTTTATTGTGTATTTGTCAATTATTTAATTGTACTGTATTTAGAGGTCATTTAATTGCATACTATGGAAACACTCCAGGCTCATTGGGAGTGAAACAATCATAGCTTTGAGAAGTATTTTATGGCAAAAACAGTTAAAATAAATAATGAAAGTCTATTGGAAGGATGTTTTTATTTTCCTTAATTAAACATTTAACAGGAAGATTAAATGTTGAGTTTAATGTCTTTTTAATATATGATGATGATGGTTGTAATGGCTTTGCAATTATAATCAAATCTCATTCTATAAACTGGTAGCATTTTATGGCTGTTATACTATATAAGTCATACAGATCTAAAATTAAATAGCTAGATGTGCTTTATAAAAATATACAGTCCTGTAAAACATGAGCAATATACTTGACTTTATTGTGTTTATTCATAGGATGTATATTAAGTATGAATAAAATGTGGTGATGATAGATACCGTTGATTTAGACCCTTATATGAAATACTAAAGTTTGGGTTCCTTCATCGAGTTTTTATTTAATTGCTTTCAAAACATAACAATAGAAAAGTACTGGACTGTGGAAGAACAGCGCCAACCCAAATAACAGACAGTGTATCTATTATCTCACTTCCATGAAGGTCATTGACCTATGACAGTTGGAGCAGAAAAAGCACTGTGAGGGATGTGCAATTTAATCTTTACACAAATAAAAGAGAAGTATCACAATGCCAGTATAATGAAAAGTCTCAGAGAGAAAAAGAAAAGTCTGTCCCTGAGGAAATTCTTCATTCCATTTCTTAAACTGTTCAAATGCATTCACACTATGAAGTTCACTCATTGTGTTGACACACGTATTAATAGTATTTTGGTTGGAATGGTGTAGATGTTTTAAAAGGATTGTAGAGTCCAGCTCTGACTCAAATTTCCTTTCATTCATTCATTACTATTCAATGTCAGCTGCTGTGGAGCATTGTTTGCCAAAAAGCTGGCATGATTGAAATGGACTGCTTTTTTTATACTTCATGTTTTGAACAAGATTTTTTTTTCTTCTTGTTTCTCCATAATGGTTTTAAGGTATCTCATAAAATTGCTTGTATAAACTTCTTATAGCCAAAGTTCTTTATTCATTCTACTATGTAGCCCATATATGTTTATTTAAGGTAAAACGATTTGCTAATTTTATAAAAAATTATTGTAATTGAACAATTAGTTTGGCTAACAAAGATTCACATATTAACAAAAAATATATACCTCATTGTTATGCAGAGTCTTTGCAAATACGTAATACTTAACTTTCCAATTTGGGAGTTTGAGGTATAGTTATTTTTTTGCAGCAATTTCCTTAATTTAAAAAACTAAAATAACTCTTTAGTTATGATATAGGAAAATAAAGATAGTCTGTTATTAAAAATGGCACAAATAAGAACTTCATAAAAAGTCAAATGATAAGCTCATATTCATATAATGTATAAAATCAGCACCACTAAACTGTCCAAAAAAACAGGGCAAAATCAAAGCACATTTAAAGACAACTATTCAAAATGGCCAAATGGTTATTTACAAGGTGTGATGGAACCCGGCTACCCCAACTGGGTAGCTCCGCCAAAGGGTCTTTCCAACACCTCGAACCTGCCTCTATGTAGCGGAGAAGAGTTATTATAGCAGGAGCCCACCCAAATAACTAGACAAACTAGCATTCAGGTGAAAAAAGAACTGATTTTATTAGAAAACACAAACTCCTTTTACACACAAACAAAGGGTCTTATCTTATTCCCGAATCTCCCACCCCTTCAGACAGGCTGGCACCTGCCATAGCAACCACAGTCCCACAGAGTCCTAGAACACAGAGGTGGTGGTTTTGGGGTGATCCCAGGGGAGCGGTGGCACCTCCAGGGTGTCATTTTAAAGCTCTCGGTCCCCAGATGCCACAGTCCAAAAAGTGGATTTGTTACTGGGGGACCGGAGTTATAGCCCGGTAGAGATAGGGGGATAGGGGTGTCCAAAACCCCAAGATCCCAAAGGAGCTCCTCTCCGGCAATTCTTCCACCTCTTGTCCTCCCTAGGTACTACCATCCCCCAAAGAGTGGAGCTCTGGGGCAAAGGGCGGCTGGAGCGACCACGGGTAAAGTTAGCGGGTGTCTGGGGTGATATGGCCAACCGGGAGTTCCAGGAGCCCGGCCAGCCTGAGGCAGGTATCTGTTGCGGTGTGGCCGGCTAGCAATTCCAGGAGCCTGACCAGCCTAGAAGGGTTTTCCCGGTCAGAGATCAGCTATTCTCTGACAAAGTTCATAAAAAAAATTTGCACCGCATTTTAGCATTAAAACAGCACCACAGCCATTAGAAGTCGTGTCGGTATAGCTGTACCGCAAGCCTTTTAGCCTGTAACGCAACGTCAGTCCCGCACACGTAAAAATTACGTTTTTTCTTGGGACTTCCATAGCACCGGTATTACAAGTTTTGTGGTGAGGCTAAAAAGCTTGCGTTTAAGCCTATACCGACAGGATCCGTTTTGCAATCTGAAAGCAGTAGTTATGAGTTTTACGTTACAAAACTGTTACATAAAACTCACAACTAAACTGTCACAAAGTACACTAAACACCCATAAACTACCTATTAACCCCCTAAACCGAGGCCCTCCCGCATCGCAAAACACTATTTTAAAGTTATTAACCCCTAATCTGCAGCTCCCAACATTGCCAGCACTATTAAGAATTATTAACCCCTATTCTGCCGCTCCCCAACATCGCCACCACTATACTAAAGTTATTAACCCTAAACGGGCTCCCTCCCGCATCGCAAACACTATTGAAATATTATTAACCCCTAATCTACCGTCCACCCACATCACCCACACTATACAAAAGTTATTAACCCCTAATTCCACCACCACTATAATAAACCTATTAACCCCTAAACCGAAAGCCCCCCACAACGAAATATACTAAATAAACCTATTATCCCCTAAACCGAATCCCCCCACATCACAATAAACTAATTTAAACTAGTAACCCCTAAACCTAACACCCCCTTAATTTATAATAAAAGTACAAATTCCCTATCTTAAATTAAATTAAAACATACCTGCCAAGTTAAAAAAACTAATTATACTAACTACCAATTAAATAAAACTACTCTAAAAATTACAAAATATCTAATTACAAAAAATAAAAAAACATTAAATTACGAAAAATAACAAACAAAATTATCAAAAATAAAAAAGAATTACACCTAATCTAAAAGCCCTATAAAAATAAAAAAGCCCCCCCAAAATAAAAAACCCTAGCCTACAATAAACTACCAATAGTCCTTAAAAGGGCCTTTTGTAGGGTATTGCCCTAAGTTTAACAGCTCTTTTACCTGTAAAATAAAATACAAAGACCCCCCAACAGTAAAATCCACCACCCAACCAACCCCCCAAAATAAAAAACCTAACTCTAAAAAACAAAACTAAGCTACCCATTGCCCTGAAAAGGGCATTTGTATGAGCATTGCCCTTAAAAGGGAATTTAGCTATTTTGCATTGTCATGAAAAGGGCATTTAGTACTTTTACGAATAGCCCAAACCCTAAACTAAAAAAAAACCCCACCCAAAAACACTTAAAAAATCCTTACACTAACCCCCAAAGATCCACTTACAGTTTCTGAAGTCCCGCTTTTTTGAAATTAAAATCAGCCAATAGGATGAGAGCTACTGAAATCCTATTGGCTGCACAAATCAGCCAATAGGATGAGAGCTACTGAAATTCTATTGGCTGATTTCGGGAGCGGCAGATTAGGGGTTAATAGTTTTATTTAGGTGGCGGCAATATCAGGGCGGCAGATTAGGGGTTAATAACATTATGTAGGTGGCGGCGATGTCGGGGGCAGCAGATTAGGAATGTTTAAACATAGGCTTTATGTTAGGGTGTTAGGTTTAAACGTAACTTTTTTTTCCCCATAGACATCAATGGGGCTGCGTTACAGAGCTTTGCATTCTGCGCTTCAGGTGTTAGGTTTTTTTCTGACACCTTCTCCCCATTGATGTCAATAGGGAAAGCGTGCACAAGCACGTCAAAACAGTGCTTGTATTTTGTGCGGTATGGAGCTTAAAACCCCCGTATTACACTCACAAGCCGGCTGTTACAAAACTTGTAATGGCTGCGCTATAGAGAGTTAAATAATGTGCATAACTTGTAATCTACCTGATTGAAAACAACAGGTCTGGGAGATCGCAGTCACTCTCATGATCCCAAATCCACTGAGAAACAGAAGGGGGTGAGGTAGTAGGGGAGTGGATAATTAACCCCTGTAGCCCGGTATCCGTGACAGCTCCCCCTTTCCAGTTCGGCAGACCCGGCTAGATCCACACGCGGCCTGGGACTGTCTGAGGAGCTATTCCATTTTAGTTTGCTTGGAAAGTCCATCAGCATTTCCATTGCTCTTTCCATTGCCTGTACTGAATGTCAAAGTTGAAGGGCTGCAGGACCAAACTCCACTGCAGCAATTGTCCATTGTCCCCAGACAATGTTGAGCCATACAAGGGGGTTATGATCTGTGAGAATGGTGAAAGGCCTCCCATTGAGTTAGGGCTGCAGTTTCTTAGGTGCCCACACAAGGGCCAGGTACTCCATCTCCACCACTGCGTAGCCTAATTCCCTGAGCAACAGTTTTCGGCTGATGTAAGCTATGGGGTGGTCATGCTCTTTCTCGTCTACCTGGCTTAGGACTGCTCCCAACCCGAAGATGTAGGCATCTGTGTGGACACAAAAATGTTTGGAGCGGCAAGGACAGGGGCAGAGATCAAGGCAGACTTGAGGCTCTGGAAATCAGTCTCACATTCTGGGGACCACAGGACCTGTCGGAGGAGTCACGTACCTGTTAGATCAGTCAGGGACTTGGCCAGGGCACTGTAATTGGGGACAAATTTACAGTAATACCCGGCAATTCCTAGAAATGCTAGGACTTGTGTTTTGGTCTTGGAGAATGGCCAGTTTGCCACTGCCTCAATTTTTGCCGGCTCCGGCCACTGCTTTCCACAGCCCACTCTGTGGCCCAGGTACTGGACCTCCGAGCTTCCTATGGTGCATTTGTCTGGCTTCAGGGTCAGATCGGTGGCCCTAATGTGATCTAAAATGATGCCTAGGTGGACCAAATAGTCCTCCCAGGTGTTGCTATAGATGGCGATGTCATCCAGAAGGCGATCCACCATCCTTTGGAAGGTAGCTTGAGCGTTTTTCATCCCAAACGGCATGACCTTGAACTGGTAGAGGCCGAAGAGGGTGATGAAGGCAGACATGGGGACAGACTCAGGGTCTAAAGTGATCTGCCAGTATCCCTTGCAGAGGTCGAGGGTGGTCAGAAAGTGGCAGCGGGTGAATCTGTCTAATAGGTTATCAACTCGGGGCATAGGGTTGGCATCAGTTATGGTTCTGTCATTGAGCTTATGGTAGTCAATGCAGAACCGGGTAGTGCCATCCTTCTTGGGAACCAGCACCATCAGGGAGGCCCAGGGACTGTTGGACGGTTCAACAACACCAAGGTCCAACATTCCCCTGAGCTCACGGTGCATACTGTCCCTGACTGCCTCTGGGATCCTGTAGGCTGCCTGTCATAGGGGGATCTGTCCTGGGGTCTCCCCTTGGTGTATGGCCGCTGCGGTGTACCCAGGGACAGTAGAGAACATATCTCATCTGTCTTTGAGGAGTTGCCGGACTTGCTCTCTCTGTCCAGTCTCTAACCTCTCGTCTAGGGGTATGTCGGCTACTCCTTGGGGAGTCTCATTTTGCCCGTGGAGCTCCGGCATGGGAAGACTCTCAGAATCCTCCACAGCCGGAGCACAGATAGCGGCCACATCCTGGGTCCTTTCCAGGTATGCCTTTAACATGTTCACATGAAAGGCCCGGCAGACTCGGTAATCTGAACATTTGGCTACCAGGTAGTTGGTGTAATTTAGCTGTTTCACCACCTGGTAGGGTCCCCTGCCAGTAGGCCTGTAGCTTGTCTGTTTTGACAGGCTTCAGAGCTAAGACCTTCTGCCCTACTGTCAAGGTCCGAGTATGAGCTTTCCGGTCGTACCACCGTTTCTGTTTTCTTTGAGAAACCTGAAGGTTCTCTTGCACCCTGTTGGCTAGGTCCTTCAGTCGGTCCCTGAGTTGGAGGACATACTCCACAACAGATGGTCCTTCCTATTCTGTGAGCACCTCCCAATGGGCTCTCACTTTGTGTAGGGGTCCCCTTATCTTCCGGTCATACACTAATTTGAATGGGGAGATACCGGTGGATTCCTGTGGCAACTCTCTGTATGCAAAGAGGAGGTGCAGCAGGAACCTCTCACATTCCTTGTGAGCGGACGAGAACATTCTAGGCAACTGCTTTAAGGTCCCATTAAACCGCTCACATAGACCACTAGTTTGGGGGTGGTATGGAGCACTGTGCAGGGGTTTAATCCTGCATAGCCTCCACAACTGCTGGGCAAGCTCCGCAGTGAATTGGGTTCCCTGGTCAGAGATCACTTCCCAGGGGAAGCCTACCCTGGTGAATATCCGGAGCATTGCATCTGCCACTGTCTCCGCTTGGATATTGGCCAGGGGGATTGCCTCCAGGTATCGGGTAGCATAGTCAACAACTGTAAGTATATACTTCTTCCTAGTGTGTTTAAGTTGGACCAAAGGTCCAATTATGTCTACTGCTACTCTACTGAAGGGCTCGTCAATAATGGGAAGGGGATTCAGGGGAGCTTTAGTGTGGTCTCCTGACTTGCATACCTTCTGACACACTAGGCAAGTTTTACAGTAGTCCTTAATGTCTACTATAATCCCTGGCCAAAAGAAGGTCTGGGCCAGGCAGTGGTGGGCCCTGGACTTTTCTAAATGTCCAGCTAGGGGAATATCATGCCCTATCCACAGCAGGTCGGCTTGAAACTTCTTTGGTACAACCAACTGACGTTTGGGCACTGGCCCTTTTCTCCTCTCAGAGATTTGGTACAGGAGCCCACTCTCCCACTGGAAATGTTCCTCCTCGGGGCGCTGGGGGTCAGTGCCTACTTGGTCTCGGTTAGGGGCTAGGGTCGGGTCGCTCAAGGTCTCCTGGGCAAAGTCGGAGGGGAATGCCCAGGAGGGTTGGTCAGGGGGTAGGGTTGGAGTCAGAGTGGAAGGTCGGGGCAAGGTAAGAGTCAGGGTAGAGGGTCGGGGTAAGGTAGGAGTCAGGGCAGAATGTCTCACCTGGGTCCCCAGATCAGATGCGGTGGCTTGGTGTCTGGCTTGCTGGTGGGTGGTAACTGCAGCAACATCCTGGGGTTTATTCACCACAAAAGCCGAGACAAGGTGGCCGAGGTCATTTCCCAGTAAGACCTCAGCAGGCAAGTGGCTCATGACCCTTACTTCTATAGCATGAGGCCCGACACCCCATTCCAGGTGCACTCATGCTGTGGAAATCCTTAGTACGGCACCCCCAGCCACCATAATGGCAAGTATTCTCCCTGTATGGCCGGAGATGGGGGCCAGGTGGGGTTGGACCAGGGGGACTGTAGCTCCAGTGTCCCTTAGTCCCTGGGCTGCCTGCCCATTGACCCAGATGTCCTGGCAATGGTGTCAGAGATTGTCACCAGTTGCGGGGTGCACTTCATGCAGGACCCCAACTTATTCAGCCCAGCCTGTGTAGTTGGTGGGGTCCTTGGTGTACAGGCAGTCGGCCGCAGCTTGGTAGCTCCTGACAGGAGTGCTGGTCCACTAAGCCAGAGAGGTATTCCTTGGCCTCTGCTCTAGGCACTCTCTTCCTATGTGGGTAGGCACCAGCCGAGTCTGTGGGTACAGAGTAGGCGCCAGAGGGCAGGCAAAGGTGGGAGTAGAGCAGGTCAGGGGAGGTCTGGCATCTGGCATACAAATATTGATCAGCCAGGACAGCCATCTGGTCGGCTGTTACAGGCCCTTTATTTTTGACCCAGTCCTGGACCTCCGCCTGGGAGTTGTTGTAAAAATGTTCTAATAAAATGAGCTGGGTAGCCTCTTCCAGGGAAGTTACATGGCAGCCCGCAAACCAAGTCCAAGGACCAGGCTAAATGATGGGTCCATTCGGTGAATGGCTGCCCCTCTTGTCTTTTTATTGCTCAGAACTTCAGCCAATGAGCCTCCGGCGTGAGTCCATAGCAGGCAAGGATGCGTTCTTTCACCCAGTCGTAGTGCTTCTGGTACTCTAGAGGTACAGTGTGAAAAGCATCTAGGGCTCCACCGGACAGATTCCCAAGCAAGATGGTTACTCGGTTAGTGGAGGCGACACCCTGCAGCCCACACTGGGACTCAAAAGTTGGAGGTAGCTGTCAATCTACTCCTCACTGTCTTTGAAGGCTTGAAAAGCCTCATGGGGTAGCTTTCTTGGCCAGGGAGGTGGTTCCAGGGGAGCTGGCATGGCTCCCCCCATTGATTTCTGGAGTTCCAGCATGTGGACCCAGGTGGCTTCCGTGATAATCTCTGCAGGTGGGTTAGTCCCATAGAGGGCCAGCCACCACTGGATATCCTTCTGGAGGTCCGACATTGTAGTCTCCGGGGTTGTGGCCTCGCTGGGCCGTCCGCTGCTCTGGCTGCAACCGGCCTCACTACCTTGCTCACTAGCCCGATTGCCCTTCATCAGTGCCTTGAAGATGGCCACTTTAGACTGATGGCCGGCAGTTTTCCCCCCAAGCTTCCAGCAGATTTTTCAATGTTTCCTTTCAGAGTCCAGCATACTGCTCCATCTGAAGAAGTCTTCAATTGGTGGTTTGGACGTTCCAGGTAGATGGAAGCATCCCACCACTGCCAACCAATGGCCTAGATTTGGAGTTTGGCGGTAGATGGGCTGTTAACGCTACGCAGGCTTTTTTCTGGCCGCACCATAAAATTAACTCTGGTATCGAGAGTCCAAAAAAATGCTGCGTTAGGCTCCAAAAAAGGAGCGTAGAGCATTTTTACCGCAAATGCAACTCTCGATACCAGAGTTGCTTACGGACGCGGCCAGCCTCAAAAACGTGCTCGTGCGCGATTCTCCCATAGGAAACAATGGGGCTGTTTGAGCTGAAAAAAAACCTAACACCTGCAAAAAAGCAGCGTTCAGCTCCTAACGCAGCCCCATTGTTTCCTATGGGGAAACACTTCCTAAGTCTGCACCTAACACTCTAACATGTACCCCGAGTCTAAACACCCCTACCCTTACACTTATTAACCCCTAATCTGCCGCCCCCGCTATCGCTGACCCCTGCATTATATTATTAACCCCTAATCTTCCGCTCCGTAAACCGCCGCAACTTACATTATCCCTATGTACCCCTAATCTGCTGCCCCTAACACCGCCGACCCCTATATTATATATATTAACCCCTAACCTGCCCCCCACAACGTCGCCGCCAGCTACTTACAATAATTAACCCCTAATCTGCCGACCGCAAAGCGCCGCCACCTACGTTATCCTTATGTACCCCTAATCTGCTGCCCCTAACACCGCCGACCCCTATATTATATTTATTAACCCCTAATCTGCCCCCCTCAACGTCGCCGACACCTGCCTACACTTATTAACCCCTAATCTGCCGAGCGGACCTGAGCGCTACTATAATAAAGTTATTAACCCCTAATCTGCCTCACTAACGCTATCATAAATAGTATTAACCCCTAATCTGCCCTCCCTAACATTGCCGACACCTAACTTCAATTATTAACCCCGAATCTGACGACCGAATCTCGCCGCTATTCTAATAAATGTATTAACCCCTAAAGCTAAGTCTAACCCTAATACTAACACCCCCCTAAGTTAAATATAATTTACATCTAACGAAATTAATTAACTCTTATTAAATAAATTATTCCTATTTAAAGCTAAATACTTACCTGTAAAATAAATCCTAATATAGCTACAATATAAATTATAATTACATTGTAGCTATTTTAGGATTAATATTTATTTTACAGGCAACTTTGTAATTATTTTAACCAGGTACAATAGCTATTAAATAGTTAAGAACTATTTAATAGTTACCTAGTTAAAATAATAACAAAATTACCTGTAAAATAAGTCCTAACCTAAGTTATAATTAAACCTAACACTACCCTATCAATAAATTAATTAAATAAAATACCTACAATTACCTACAATAAAACCTAACACTACACTATCAATAAATAAATTAAATACAATTTCTAAAAATAACTACAATTACATAAACTAACTAAAGTACAAAAAATAAAAAAATATTTACAAACATAAGAAAAATATTACAACAATTTTAAACTAATTACACCTACTCTAAGCCCCCTAATAAAATAACAAAGACCCCCAAAATAAAAAAATTCCCTACCCTATTCTAAATTAATAAATTTAAAAGCTCTTTTACCTTACCAGCCCTGAACAGGGCCCTTTGCGGGGCATGCCCCAAGAAAATCAGCTCTTTTGCCTGTAAAAAAAAAACATACAATACCCCCCCCAACATTACAACCCACCACCCACATACCCCTAATCTAACCCAAACCCCCCTTAAATAAACCTAACACTAAGCCCCTGAAGATCTTCCTACCTTGTCTTCACCTCAACAGGTATCACCGATCTGTCCTGGCATCCGGTGCTGAAGAGGTCCAGAAGAGGCTCCAAAGTCTTCCTCCTATCCGGCAAGAAGAGGATATCCGGACCAGCAAACATCTTCATCCAAGCGGCATCTTCGATCTTCTTCCATCCGGTGCGGAGCGGGTCCATGTTGAAGCATCCGATGCGGATCCATCCTCTTCTTCCGGCGTCTCCCGACGAATGACGGTTCCTTTGAGGGATGTCATCCAGGATTCTATCAGCCAATCGGAATTAAGGTAGGAATATTCTGATTGGCTGATGGAATCAGCCAATCAGAATCAAGTTCAATCCGATTGGCTGATCCAATCAGCCAATCAGATTGAGCTCGCATTCTATTGGCTGTTCCGATCAGCCAATAGAATGTGAGCTCAATCTGATTGGCTGATTGAGCTCTTGGATGATGTCCCTTAAAGGAACCGTCATTCGTCGGGAGACGCCGGAAGAAGAGGATGGATCCGCGTCGGATGCTTCAACATGGACCCGCTCCGCACCAGATGGAAGAAGATCGAAGATGCCGCTTGGATGAAGATGTTTGCCGGTCCGGATGTCCTCTTCTTGCCGGATAGGAGGAAGACTTTGGAGCCTCTTCTGGACCTCTTCAGCACCAGATGCCAGGACAGATCGGTGATACCTGTTGAGGTGAAGACAAGGTAGGAAGATCTTCAGGGGCTTAGTGTTAGGTTTATTTAAGGGGGGTTTGGGTTAGATTAGGGGTATATGGGTGGTGGGTTGTAATGTTGGGGGGGGGGTATTGTATGTTTTTTTTTTACAGGCAAAAGAGCTGATTTTCTTGGGGCATGCCCCGCAAAGGGCCCTGTTCAGGGCTGGTAAGGTAAAAGAGCTTTTAAATTTATTAATTTAGAATAGGGTAGGGAATTTTTTTATTTTGGGGGTCTTTGTTATTTTATTAGGGGGCTTAGAGTAGGTGTAATTAGTTTAAAATTGTTGTAATATTTTTCTTATGTTTGTAAATATTTTTTTATTTTTTGTAACTTAGTTCTTTTTTATTTTTTGTACTTTAGTTAGTTTATATAATTGTAGTTATTTGTAGAAATTGTATTTAATTTATTTATTGATAGTGTAGTCTTAGGTTTTATTGTAGGTAATTGTAGGTATTTTATTTAATTAATTTATTGATAGGGTAGTGTTAGGTTTAATTATAACTTAGGTTAGGACTTATTTTACATGTAATTTTGTTATTATTTTAACTAGGTAACTATTAAATAGTTCTTAACTATTTAATAGCTATTGTACCTGGTTAAAATAATTACAAAGTTGCCTGTAAAATAAATATTAATCCTAAAATAGCTACAATGTAATTATAATTTATATTGTAGCTATATTAGGATTTATTTTACAGGTAAGTATTTAGCTTTAAATAGGAATAATTTATTTAATAAGAGTTAATTAATTTCGTTAGATGTAAATTATATTTAACTTAGGGGGTGTTAGTATTAGGGTTAGACTTAGCTTTAGGGGTTAATACATTTATTAGAATAGCGGCGAGATTCGGTCATCAGATTCGGGGTTAATAATTGAAGTTAGGTGTCGGCAATGTTAGGGAGGGCAGATTAGGGGTTAATACTATTTATGATAGGGTTAGTGAGGCGGATTAGGGGTTAATAACTTTATTATAGTAGCGCTCAGGTCCGCTCGGCAGATTAGGGGTTAATAAGTGTAGGCAGGTGTCGGCGACGTTGAGGGGGGCAGATTAGGGGTTAATAAATATAATATAGGGGTCGGCGGTGTTAGGGGCAGCAGATTAGGGGTACATAAGGATAACGTAGGTGGCGGTCGGCAGATTAGGGGTTAAAAAAATTTAATCGAGTTGCGGCGATGTGGGGGGACCTCAGTTTAGGGGTACATAGGTAGTTTATGGGTGTTAGTGTACTTTAGGGTACAGTAGTTAAGAGCTTTATGAACCGGCGTTAGCCCATAAAGCTCTTAACTCCTGCTTTTTTCCTGCGGCTGGAGTTTTGTCGTTAGATGTCTAACGCTCACTTCAGAAACGACTCTAAATACCGGAGTTAGGAAGATCCCATTGAAAAGATAGGATACGCAATTGACGTAAGGGGATCTGCGGTATGGAAAAGTCGCGGCTGAAAAGTGAGCGTTAGACCCTATTTTGAGTGACTCCAAATACCGACGGTAGCCTAAAACCAGCGTTAGGAGCCTCTAACGCTGGTTTTCACGGCTAACGCCGAACTCTAAATCTAGGCCAATGTGACAGAACCCGGCTACCCCAACTGGGTAGCTCTGCCAAAGGGTCTTTCCAACACCTGTAACCGGCTGCTATATAGTGGAGAAGAGTGATTATAGCAAGAGCCCACCCATATAACTAGACAGACTAGCATTCAGGTGAAACAAGAACTGATTTTATTAGGAAACACACACTCCTTTTATACACAAACAAAATATCTTATCTTACTCCCAAATCTCCCGCCATTCCCGCCCCTCCAGACAGGCTGGTGTCTGCCCTAGCAGCCACAGTTCCACAGAGCTTTAGGACACAACGATGGTGGTTTTGGGGTGATCCAGAGGGAGCGGCAGCACTATGAAAGCTCTCAGTCCCCAGATGCCACAGTCCAAAGCAGCATGATTTGTTACTGGAGACCAGAGTTACAGCCCAGTAAAGATAGGGGGTAGGGGTGTCCAAAACCCCCAGTTCCCAAATGAGCTCCCCTCCAACAATTCTCCCACCTCTTGCCATCCCTAGGGGCTACTAATCCCCAAAAGAGCGGAGCTCTGGGGCAAAGGACCGCTGGAGCGACCAGGGGTAAATTTAGCGGGTGTCTGGCATGATGTGGCCAACTGGGAGTTCCAGGAGCCTGACCAGCCTGAGAGGGGTTAGGTGGGTATCCGTTGTGGTGCAGCCGGTTGGCAGTTCCAGGAGCTCACCCGGATTTGTTTTCTCTCATTAGTACTGCTTTTTTGCTTCCTTAACCCTGTCTGCAGCAGAGGCTAAGTATTTTGAAGTGTCTTTAGAGGTCTTCTCTCTACATAGATAGGTCACTTACAGAGAATCACTCATTTTATATAAACAAATTTTTATGCATTTATTTATGTACATTTAGAATTGCCTTTTTATATTTATCTCATTGTATGAATTATTTCGCTTACAACTCTTTTAATACATTTAGTAAAGTCCAATTAAATTATATTTTAACATTCATTTCAATTGGCTGTTGTTTTTTTCTTGATCATTTACCTATCATTTGTTAAAAGATTTTTTTTTTCTCTTGATCATTTACCTATCATTTGTTAAAAGATTTTTTTCATATGTATTAGGACATAATCAACTCATATATTTTTTTGACCTGCCCTTTAAGGCGCCCACAGTACTTGTTTTTTCACTTCAAAGTTCCAGGAGCTCGGCCAGCCTAAAAGGGTTTTCCCGGTCAGAGATCAGCTCTTTTCTGACAAAGTTCATATTACAAAATACAGGAAAAAACAGGTCTGGGAGATTGCGGTCACTCTCAGGAGCCCAAATCCACTGAGAAACAAGAGTGGGTGAGGTAGTAGTGGGTTGGAGATTTAAACCCTGCAGGCCAGTATCCATGACACAAGGTAACCCAATTAAGTAGTGAATTGAAATTAACTTCAGATACCAAAGCATTATAAATATTTGAAATATGAATGTGTGCAATTTTTCCTCATAAAACAGACTTTGCAAACAAACTTTCACTAATTTGCCAATATTTTTGTGGAGTTGAGACATGGGGCAAATTTAACAATGTGCAAAACAAGATAAGAAGAAGTGCACACAGAGTACGATTCAAGTGAAGACTTTAATAATATGGACAAACACTCACTGTTGCACTTACTAAATAAATGTTAATATTGAGCAATATAACACATAATGTATTGTTGACGCTCCTGGGGAGACTGTATGCTCACAATCAGATGTTGGACACTGGCTGGAGATTCTGCTCGGCTTCCGGATTGCCTACTGCAGGCTTTCAATACCAGGTACGCAGGAGACATTGGCTGTCAACAGTACATGAAATCCTCAACGCGTTTCCCCCGGGCAGTGGCCGGGCTTTCTCAAGAGTTTCAATTTTTTTTTAATAGTTAATAGTTGCACCCTTTCGAGCTTAAAAGCCGGTATCCTGATCTGCCCATAAGGGCGTATGCATGCTCAGCAGGGTTAAACATGTCTCTCTATTAACTAGTACAGATGTTTATCTAACAGCGCAGGTACCAATTTGCATTGAAGTGTGAAAGGTCACTTTCCCACAAAACATCTCACTTGTCTCAGACTTTTAGGCTTTCTTGTAAGAATTAGGAAATCTTATTACACATTTCCAGGTAGTGACCAAAAGGTCTTTTGAAGTAAATTGCCTGAACTAATGACCAAATGTTTCAGAGCAAGAAGAATGGGAGTTGTTTCACCCAGCTAAGACCATCTCATATCACATTGGAATTTAGCTACAAAATGAAATATTAAATATTTATGATATATCTATAATTTATTTAATGTTACTTACAGATACCCTGACATAATTCCCCCTTCCAATTTTCAATGGATGTAGGACACATGTATTGGAATTGGCTAACAGTCTGTGGTACTTGGTGAGTGTATTGACAGTATGCATCATAGACAGTTTTCTATGAAGAGAGTCCGTTATTTTTGAGCCCTTGTGCTCATTAGTTAGGCATCTTTAAACTACAATATTTCTTTAGTGCATTTGGGGATATGACACTTCATTCTCCCTCTATGACTTGTAGTTGGGATCTAGGATAGTGCGCTCGCAACTGATTAATATGAACCCATTTATCCATAAAAGTATCATTTTTAGGTATCCCATTTTTATAGGCAACTGGAGATATTTTGTCCGTAATGACAAAAGGACCCTTCCATGATGGAAGGAATTTCTTCTCCTTAACCTGATCTCTTCCAAAGTTATAAAGATAAACCTTATCATTTATTTCATATTCTTTTTTGAACGTTTTGAGATCATAATAGGTTTTAGTGGCAGTTGCAGTCTTCTCTAAGTTCCTTTGAGCAAATGCAAAGGCATATTGCAGGTGCTTTCTTAGGTTCTCCACATATTGATGCATATTGGCAGTGTTTATAATTTTTTATCAAGTTCTGGTCTGATGTACGGTACAGTAGATGCTGAGGTAGAACCATTCTTCTACCAGTCATCAGTTCAAAATGTGATATCTTGGTAGCACTACTTGGAGTTGCTCTTAATGCCATTAGGACTAGAGGTAGTTTTACATCCCAGTCTTTACCCGTTTGACTCACAAACCTTTTGAGGATTTTCACAATGGACTGGTTGTAACGCTCTACATCACCACTTGAGGCCGCTCTATATGCAATATGGAGCTTTCTTTTGACCCCTAGTATTTTCCACATTTTGGTCATCACTTCGCTAGTGAAGTGGGTTCCCCGATCGGATTCAATTCTTTGGGGCAAACTAAATCTGGAAAACACGTGGTTGATGAGCAAAGCTACGCATGTTTTTGCACTATTGTTTTAGTATAGTGAACAGACATGTTACTGTTAACATGTATTTGTTACCTCTTGATGACCTAGTTACTGGACCAATAAAATTAATTTGTATATCTGACCATGGCATCACCATCCCCCTTTTCTGCAATGGCGCTATATGCGTTGGTGCAGTGGGTTGGAACTGTGGACAGATTAAACAACCTTGACAGTAGGTTTGAACATCTTTCAACATGTGCGGCCAAAAGGCGTAGTCATGCAATATTTCATACGTTAATTTGGCACCACGATTGCCAGATGTGGGAGCATCATGGGCATGTTGAAGCATTCGACCTCTGAACTTGGTGGGTACCACCTATTGCTGGATGCCAGTTTTGGAGGTTCTAATTAACAAACCATTCTGTAACTTGAATTGTGACCTGGATTTCATTAAGATTCTAAGATCTTCCTTGCCAATACAATCATCTTTTGAGATGGGGTTGCTTTCAGAATCTTCTATGTGTTTATAGAAGATGCCTACAATGGGGTCTTCTTTTTGTCTAGTGATCAGGTCCTCACTAGGAGAATCCTGACTCCATTGTACCAGGTTAGGCTCACTCTGTTTTTTAGCCTGGTTTCTGGTAATGGCTTCTACCTGAATTGCACCCATTAAGTGGTCGATATTAAGGAGTTCTCCAGTTATGGCTCCTTGTTTGACTAATGAATCCACAATATCATTGCCTTCCTTATCAGGACCTAGGACCTTGGAATGACCCTTGGTCTTTTCCCAGTGTATGGTTAAATCATTGGACAACACTAGATTATCAATCCCACAGAACAACTTGCCATGTTTGACTGGTTTGTTGTTAGTTTTCTGCATGCCATTTCTTTTCCAAGTTGGCAGGTATTCAACAAAACTGTCACGCACGTAATTTGAGTCAGTAATGATCACAAATTCATGAATATTGTGTTCAATAGCCATCTCAATGTTTTTTTAGAACAGCAGCTAGTTCTGCAACCTAACTGGATCTTGGTCCAATGTTGAAACCTACAGAAATATTTGGGAATTCACTTGCCTAAGTTATAACAATGCCTGCGACTAGTCTGCACTCATTTTCAATAGTGGCATGGTAAGAACAACCATCAACATATACCCAAGGTAATGTTTGACAATGGTCCTCATTGTATATCTTATACAAGGAAAGCAATTGTTCCTCCAGGAAATCATCTTCTGATAATTCTTCCCCATGATCCTTAGTAGTACAGTTGTGGAGCTCAGCAAGCCTCTGTGTGACTGGATTCTTTTTATTCTGCTTGTAGCAAATTTCTAAAGGCCAGCCTTGTAAAGAAAGAGTCCAAGCTGTTATGCGGCTATTAAATTCCCATCTCTTATTCTCTCACTTTGCAGATATAGCAAAGGCTGGTGGGCCGTTTCTACAATAATTTTCTCGCCCTGTATATAGCTGTGGAAATTTTGTAGAGCCCATACAGTTGATAAGAGGGCTTTTTCTTAATCGCTAAATTTTATTTCTACTGGGGATAGAGTTTTTCTCGCATAAGCAATAACTTTGCTTAAATTATCATGCTTTTGGTATAAAACAGCACTCATGCTTTTATCGGTGTAACCTGTTTCTAGGTAGAAAGGTTTACCCCTTTGAGGGTACGCTAAGCAAGGTGCTTGAGTGAGTTTTCTCTTCAGCTCCTTGATGGCTGTCTCTTGAGTCTCACTCCTTTGCCATTTCACATCCTTCTTTAGGAGAAGTAGCAGTGGTTTAGCTAATTCTGCATAATTATCAATAAATTTGGGAGAATAATTCGTCATACCCAGGAATTATCTCAATTCCTTTAAGTTATTTTGGTTTTTAGAATTTATTATAGCTTCCACCTTTTTCTTCTGAGGATTTAACACTTCAGAAGTAACTTAATGTACAAAAAAGTTTACACAGATGTGGCACCATTGAGCTTTTTGGAGGGATAATTTGACACCTGCCCTTTTAAGTTGGCTGAGGACATGTTTAAGTTCTGTGATGTGTTTTTCAAAGTCTGTGATTTTGATTAAAACATCATCAACATAAGATAGGGTCCCCCTTTCCAGTGCATCAGGCATAGCCTTATGCATGAATACAGAAAAATTCATGTCCTGAATTTATGTATCCAAATAGGAGTCTCTGGAATGCATACTGGACCTTTTGGAATGAGAATGCAAGCTTATACTGGTCCTCCTCATGTACCTTAATCGTCCAATATCCCTGTGCACAATCAATAGCAGTGAATATTTTGGAAACCTGCATCTGTGCTAGGCACTGGTCAATATATGGCACAGGCCAGCCAGACATGTACACTCACTTGTTTAGCTGTCTTAAGTCAGCACACAAATGCCATTGTCCATTGGGCTTAAAAACACCTAGAATAGAATTGTTTTAAGAGCTGTGCACCTGTGGTTGTCTTTGGGGTTCAACGTGTTCAGCTTTAGTATTTTGGGGAGCACTATTTACTTGGGGTGTCTGGTTACCCTAAGAGAATTTTCGCCACTTTTGGTATTTACTTTTATGGGGATAATGATTACCTTGTGGGTTTTCATCTCTTTGGGGAAAATTATTTACCTGGGTATGCCCCCCATCTTGAGCAAAATCTCTCTGCGCCTTAGCCCATTTTGGGGAAGGAGCAGAGTTAAAACCTTGTGGGGATGGCCTGTTTTCCCGGGCCACCTCCGCATTGGTTTTCTTTTTAGACTCCAAATTGAGGGGCTATGCAACACCCTAGTTTCTGCCACGATTTTGGGGTTGAACTTTGGTTCCCTTTTAACCCCCTGTTCACCAGACTGCTGAATAGAGTATAACTTTGTTATCTCTTTGATCAGCCAGTCCAATGAGCATTTATCTTCAAAATCTCTAACTAAATTAAGTTTGATGGGCGCGGGCAATGCTTCGAAAAATAAATTCACAAATTCTGAGCAAATATGGGGTAATCTTCAGCCATACTGTACGCACTTTTTAGTACAGAAAGGAATTCTATAGGGCTTTGATTTGCACTACATTTTAAACCGTATACAGCTATTTTCGCTGCAGTTTTAGTGCAAAATTGCCCGAAATCCTTTTTGTCTCATTCCAGCAATGAATATTCATATCCTTTAGTGAAGCAAAGAAATTGTGATATTTGTGATATTTACCTTCAAATACCCAGGGCAGAAATTCAATTTTTGACTGCTCACTTGTTATTCATTATGGATAAAGCATTTTCAGAGGCCTCTAAGTGGTCAATTATAGGAGTGGTTCCGTTTTTGGAAAATTTAGGTACTGCATCCTTTAAGAAAGTAATTATTTTAGGGGTGTCATATACCTTATAAGACGTATCTTGGGATTTCCTAGGAGCCTTATTTTTGGGGTTGGAGCATTCCCTATCTTCCCTTTTACTATGGGGAGAACCCTTACGCATATTAGTATTATGGGTGCTATTTGGGTAGCCGGCTCCACCATCTGACTCAGTACTAGAGATGCCCTCCCCTACCGCAGCTGAGTTATAGAAGTTCCCTGAATTTATAGCATTAGGTGACTGTCTATTTGGGAAATTTATTTCTGACCCAATAGGGGTCCTTTGTTTAAATTCTTCCCTAAAGTTCTGAAGTTCATTCCTGATGTATTCTTTAAGAGATTTAGAATTATCTGCATTATCCTCATTGCTAATAGAGGGGTTTTCATTATGACGATACAACCTTTTTAAACCACTTAATTTTCTCTGTCTTTGTGCGAGTTCCTTATGCAAATCTTCTATCTGAGCTACTAAACTTTGGTTATATTTTTGTAAGGTGGCCATGTTTTTGGCATATTCATCAATTTTATTTTCGGCTATATTTAGCGAATACTATCTTTTAGCCCCTGTATTTGCCATTCCTTTTCTATACAAAGGATGGACATTTTGTCAATAATGCATATTACCAGGGGTCAAGATTTTAGTATTAGTTCATCCCATTTTTTGAGATTTTTGCATTTATTAATTTTTAATAATGCTTAGAATAATTCACTTTTTTCATTCCGCCTTCCATCATAAATAGCAATATTTTAGCCTTAATTGCAAGCATATCCATATAATCATTTAAGTCACCCGCAATATTACACCTCTTTTTAATGTGGCCTATAATGTCCATCTTAAGAACATCACCCTGAGTGCGGGGTAATTTCGGGGAACAAATTTCAACACTATGTACAGATTCAAATGATTCACTTCTGGCTACAGACATTATTATATTGGCTTAGTATTTAGTTAAATTAAAACGCTAATACAATTTTGACCAACAAGAGAAAAAATATATATATTTTCAAAAATATTAATATTAATTTTGAAATATGAAAAATAAATTTATCAATTTTTAAAAAAAATAAAAATAAATTAAGAATATATTTCAAGATATTAATATTAATTTTGAAATATTTAATCACAAAAAAATTAACAATTATTTTTTTTAGATTAATTTTTCTTTTTCATTTTTTTTTTTAATAATGTCTATATACTACAAATAAATCATATCAATTTAATAAATATTAATAATATATCATGCAGTGTGCCTCCAAATAATATGTCAGTATATGGCCAGGTTATAATACAATATATTTAATAATTATTCTTTAAAACAAACCCCCAATAAAATGCATATACAAAACAATTAAAATGAAAGTAAATTCCTACATTCTTTATATTAGTTAAATTTATAAACACATTGAATTATATTTATAGGAACCAGATTATGAATCAAACTATACAAGCGTTAACTGTTACAATATTCTTTACAACGCAAACCAAATATACCTTTAGAATTAACCTTATTCACAATTGAATTGCATTAAAATACCACAATGAGATACCAAGATATGAGTCACTAACATTCAGACCAGTACAATTAAGCTACTTAGCCACAATTGATCCTATATAACTCCAATTTAAAACATCAGAAATTGTACATATTATTTGTGCAAACAACCAACTCCGATGCCAATTTATCTGAGCTGAAATTAATTCTTAATTATCTACAATTAAGACAAATTCTAAAATATATTTATATATTTGCAAAGATAAGTTACTTAGCATTAATGATTAGTTTTAAACTACACAGGATTATGAATGCAAGCTAAAATACAATGTGCCCTTTTAAATCTACTAACTGCAATAAATTATAGTTACCAAATACCTTTGATTTAAATATTATACATATATTTATCAATCGCATATACTTCACCAAAAATAACCAAATCGATATTTCAGCTCTCTGAACTTCTTGTTTCACCTCATATGAAATAAGGGTATTGCAATATGGATAATAAAAAGGTAGCTCAATTTTGCTTATAGTGACTGTGTCCCATTGCAGCAAGTTATCAGTCCAAAGTTCAGCAAATAGTCAGCCAGCCCCCTTCTATCCTTTTGCATTCAGGTTATATCATGTGATACTCCCCTCCCTTTATTATTCTAATCATCAGTGAAACTGTATCATAGGCCCTTCCAAAGCTTGTCTCTGATTCGCCCTTGCAGAACTTGTTTCTGATTCGCCCTGGGATCTTAACATCTCATAGGTTATTTTGGGAAATGCCTCCCTGAGTAGTCATTTATCTTTTGACTGTGATACCATCCCTGATCTATAGGTGGCAGCAGACACCCAGGAATGCAGCCCCACCATCAAATATTTCTAACAGTCCAACTATTTAACCTTTAAAATGATTATTCAACATACTTATAAACACATTGAACTATATTTATAATCTCTTGTATTAATAAATCATATGTTTCATATATGGTCCGCACATGGTCATTTTCTCTGATCATTTTAAGACCAAACATGAAAATATTCCACTTATAATATATTAAAATGCGTTTAAAAATTATATTTTCTATGAAACGATTTAAAAGAATTATAATACCTTCATCAAGGATTCAATTACTTTCTCAGCCCTCATCTTAATATCGCATACATACCTTGAGGTCATCAATCAGATGTAATATTCATATAATTATATCTAGATTGGATTGCTATCCCATATAGATTTATATTTCATATCTGTATATTTCTTTTTGAGTGTTTAAAACATATGATATTATTTAAAACACCAATTATATGTACTTATTAGATGCCTGAAAAATATAAAGAAATAGGTTATTAAAATTGGACATTTTAAATTGACTGTATTGCTCTTTATTAAATTCAGCATATATATCCCAATTTGTCCCTTAGATGTCTGGCATTGTATTGTATCTCAATAGGAATGCAATATAGTTCATATTTCTAATAAATTTTGAATGCATGGAACACCAGATGCAGGTCTGAAATGAAAGAAATAATGTTGTTATTAATTTTGAGACATTTTGAATCCTTAAGACATTCTATGCTTTCAAGGGACACATGTTTTTAAAACCATGATTTACATTTTCAGTTTATCTGGAAATGAGAATGTGGATTGTAACTCAGCAGGGTTAAACATGTCTCTCTGTTAACTAGTACAGATGTTTATCTAACAGTGCAGGTACCAATTTGCATGGAAGTGTGAATGGTCACTTTCCCACAAAACTTGTCACTTGTCTCAGACTTTTAGGCTCTCTTGTAAGAATTAGGAAATCTTATTACACATTTCCAGGTAGTGACCATACGGTCTTTTGAAGCAAATTGTCTGAACTAATGACCAAATGTTTCAGAGCAAGAAGAATGGGGGTTGTTTCACCCAGTCAAGACCATCTCATATCACATTGGATTTTTAGCTACAAAATGAAATGTTAAATATCTATGATATATCTGTAGTTTATTTAATGTTACTTACAGATACCCTGACACCACTATACGAAATCTATTTACGTGCATAAATGACAACTTTCCTAATCATCTACCTGTGTGGAATATGAATACTGCTGTCCCGTCTTGCTAGCTAAGTATCGAGCTGCAGGATGAACTCCCCTGATAAGTCAGTGGAGAAGAGAGGGCTGGGCACTGCCTGCCAACCAAATTGAGCAAATTGCTCATAATGGTGCTATGTGTTATTACTTATTGAGCAACTTATCCTATAAACATGTATAGTATTAAGGCTACTAATAGATGAATACATCTTGAAAGAATATATTATTGCCTCATGAATCCTGCTGAGAAGTACTACAGTATTGCTGCTCTGAATGTACATCAAATAAAGTGTAATGTTCCTTTAAGACATTCCACTTCCACCTTTTCACCTGCCTATAAAACCTCACTTCCTGAGATCTACTTTGCTTGATTATTTTGTTTGTTCTGATTGGAATACTTCACAGAAATCAAGTCACTCCTGCTATCATCTCAAACTGAGTGATATTGAACTTTCTAACTAATTGCTGCTTTCTACTAAAGACACTTAATCTGAACAGCCATCTGAATCCATTTCATAGATTGCCTGTCAGTCTCTCTCCTAAAGTGCCACTCCACTTACCACCACAGTATTACAGAGGATTTTCTCATGTCTCCAGCCGCAGCTGATTCATTCACCTGCTTCGCTAGGACTTCAACTCACCTTCCTTCCGGAAGCTACAGAACAATCTCTCAGCCTGACCAGTACTGCAACTAGCCACTCAGCTCTCAGGAAGAACTCCGGTCTCACTCCGCCATTACAGCGTTCCATGCTGCAAGGGAAAGCCAAGCACAGGCTACCGCAAGTATAACTCTGCTAATCAGATTCTCTCAAGTTGTTTCTAGTTCATATTATCAACCGTACTTACTCAGTCTTTATATTAACAATTAATATTATGCTAAAGAACTCTATTTTTGATTTAGCTATCCATATTTACCTCTGTGAATTTATCAGACTTGCACACTATGTGTTACCGCTTATTCAGCACCTTATCTTGCCATTTTGTATCTATTGATGTAAAAATAGATATAGTGTTTGCTTACAGATATCAGGCATTATAACTGTGGAAGAGAACATTACGAAGCACGTTATGACTATCTTGCCTTTATTATTGCTCTATTCGATATTTAACAATGTGCGACTTTGTATCATGTCCGCTGCACATCACTGCCCATCGATAAATGTAGACAGCATACGTTGTCGGCATTCACCATTGGAATCCAAAAACTACAGTTCAACCCAGCACACAGTGGTCCATGAAAGCTGACCAAGAGGCCTACTTAATCCTCCACATTTATATATCAGAATACAATAGTGGTGGCAGCAAAATGTCCTTTATTTAGTACAGCAATACAAGAAACAACAGCGACATTTTGAGAGAACTTCCCTTCATCATGCATGGAAACAGGGGCATCAAGCTCCATACAGAGCTTGATAATTTGGCCCCAATGTATTTTTACTTTTGCTTTCAACAGTGCCTGACCGACCTGTCAACTAACTGAGAAATTTCCCAATGGATAGAAAGTTTATCAGATTGGTCAGGCTGTCCTTTTATTTTTTGTTTAAATACTATACAAGCGCTAGATTACGAGTTTTGCGGTATGAGTGAAAAAGCAGAGTTATGGCTCTTTTTCACTACCGTTGGTATTACGAGTCTTGCAGGTTTAGCTGCACTGCACACTTTTTGGGCCGTATCGCAACGTAACTACAGCAGCTTTCCAAAAGTCCTTTTTCAATGGGTCTTCCTTTGCGCCGGTATTACGAGTTTGCCTGGGAGGCCAAAAAGTGAGCGGTTCAGCCTACACCATCAAGATTCATACCGTAAACTGAAAGTCAGTAGTCATGGGTTTTATGCTACAATGCCGTGACATAAAACTCGTTACTAAAGTGCTAAAAAGTACACTAACACCCATAAACTACCTATTAACCCCTAAACCGAGGCCCCCCTGCATCACAAACACTAAAATAAAATTATTAACCCCTAATCTGCCGCTCCGGACATCACCGCCACTATAATAAACATATTAACCCCTAAACCGCGGCACTCCCGCATAGTAAACACTAGTTAAATATTATTTAACTAGTTACTGTTATTAACCCCTAATCTGCTGTCCCTAACATCCCCATCACTATACTAAAGTTATTAACCCCTAAACCTAACCCTAAGTCTAACCCTAACACCCCTAACTTTAATATAATTAAAATAAATCTAAATAAAAATTACTATCATTAACTAAATAATTCCTATTTAAAACTAAATACTTACCTATAAAATAAAACCTAAGCTAGCTACAATATAACTAATAGTTACATTGTATCTATCTTAGGTTTTACTTTTATTTCACAGGTAAGTTTGTATTTATTTTAACTAGGTAGACTAGTTAGTAAATAGTTATTAACTATTTACTAGCTACCTAGCTACAATAAATACAAATTTACCTGTAAAATAAAACCTAACCTGAGTTACACTAACACCTAACCATACACTACAATTAAATAAATTACTTTAATTAAATACAATTAACTAAATTACAAAAAAACAAACACTAAATTACACAAAATAAAAAAGAAATTATCAAATATTTAAACTAATTACACCTAATCTAATAGCCGTATCAAAATAAAAAAAGCCTCCCCAAAAATAAAAAAAACCCCTAGCCTACAATAAACTACCAATGGCCCTTAAAAGGGCCTTTTGCAGGGCATTGCCTCAAAGAAATCAGCTTTTTTACCTTTAAAAAAATAATACAAACAACCCCCCAACAGTAAAACCCACCACTCACACAACCAAACCCCCCAAATAAAATCCTATCTAAAAAAACCTAAGCCCCCCATTGCCCTGAATAGGGAATTTGTATGGGCATTGCCCTTAAAAGGGCATTTAGCTATTTTTCCGCCCAAACCCTAAGCTAAAAATAAAGCCCACCCAATAAACCCTTAAAAAAAAACCTAACACTAACCCCCAAAGATCCACTTACAGTTTTTGAAGACCCGACATCCATCCTCAACGAAGCGGCAGAAGTCCTCATCGAAGCCGGCAGAAGTCTTACTCCAAGCGGGCCAAAGTCTTCATCCAAGCCGGCAGAAATCTTCATCCAGACAGCAACTTCTATCTTCATCCATCCGGCACGGAGCGGCTCCATCTTCAAGACATCCGGCGCGGAGCATCCACTTCAATCGACATCTCTTCCAGAATGAAGGTTCCTTTAAGGGACGTCATCCAAGATGGCATCCCTTGAATTCCGATTGGCTGATAGAATTCAATGGGGCTGCGTTACGGAGCTTTATGCTCCTTTATTGCAGGTGTTAGGCTTTTTTTAGCCGGCTCTCCCCATTGATGTCTATGGGGAAATCGTGCAGGAGCACGTAAAACCAGCTCAAAGCAGCGCTGGTATTGGAGTGCGGTATGGAGTTCAATTTTGCTCAACGCTCACTTATTGCCTGCTAACGCCGGGTTTATAAAAACCTGTAATAGTAGCATTATATGGAGGTAAGCGGTGGAAATAACTTGAAAGGTAGTACCGAGCCACTCTTACCGCAAAACTCATAATCTAGCCGTTAGTTGTTTTGCAACTACAAGGTGTGTATAAAACTTTTACCTAGCAAAAATACAAAATGCAGCCCTTTTCTCTGCAAGCACCCTTGTTAAAATGACTTGATGCCCTTAACCACAGCTGCCTTAAAAGAGAGTCTTACAAAGCAGGCACTACTCTTCTTCCATGTTGCCTGTCATCGCACAGGAATTTTATTCTAACTGTTGTGACACTACATGCTGGAGCAGTGTATTCAAACTTAAAAATAAAATGAACACTGTTAAAACCTTGTTACTGCTATGAACAAAAAAAACTTTTTACATGATACCTTATAGTTATCTCTGCTAGTTCAAATAACCAGGTGATATTAGGATGTTATGTATGACTAGTGGTAAAGCCCATGTACATGGACCAAGATGTTTAATGAAAGAAATATACTTATCCAACCCTATCCCTCTAATCATCTATCCCCCTATTTCTTTGTCCCTGTCCCTATCCCCCTGTCCCCCTATCCCCATGTCCCCCTATCCCCCTGTCCCCATCCCCCTGTCCACCTGTCCCTATCCCCCTGCCCCCTGTCCCTATCCCCCTATCCCTCTGTACCTATCCCCCTTTCCAATAACTAAAATAACAAAAAATAAAAAAATCTAGGTTTACAAAAAATAAAAAAGCTAAAATTACTGAAATGTCATTATCCAAAATAAAAAATAAATATTCCTAATCTAATAACCCCCTTTTATTTTAAAAAAAAGCCACCCCAAAATAAAACCCTAATCTAATCATAACTACCAATAGCCCTTTAAAGGGCCTTTTGAAGGGCATTGCCCTAAGCTCTTTTGCCTAAAAAATTACTAATTCCCCCTCTAACATTAAACCCCCCACCCACCAACCCCCCCCCAAAAAAAACCTAACACTAATAAACCTAAACTACCCATTGCCCCTAAAGGAGCATTTGTATAGGCATTGCCCTTAAAAGGGCCTTCAGCTCTTTTTTACTGCCCTTAAAAGGGCATTCAGTTCTTTTTCACATTGCCCAAAAAACCCTAATTAAAAAAATAACCCCCCCAAGAAAAAAAAACCCCTAACACTGAAGCCCTAAATAGGTACTCACAGTTCATGAAGTCCATTGGAGAAGCAGGCGGGTCCATCATCTTACTCCACAGCGAAGGTGGCATGGTGTGGAGATGCGGAGCGGTGTTCCCAGATGTGGCGATCCTCGGTGGCACTGATTCTCGGTGGCAACGGTCCTCAGCGGTGGCGCTCCTCTGCAGCGTGGAGGCTCCTCTTCATGCGATTGTCCTCCGCACACTGAAACCAAGAGCAAGTGAAATCTTATTGGTTGGTGAACAGCCAATAGGATGAGAGCAACTGAAATCTTATTGGCTGTTATCAAGGTTGTTATCAAGGTTGTTTATCTTATATAAACTGGAGCCTATAATACAATAGCTAAGTCTAAGCATGTATTTTCATACTAGCCACACCTAGCTAGGGATCAACTAACATGAGGGATGATCAGTTCCCTTCGATTAGTGTCAATCCATTATATGTGATCCAAATGTTTAAGTTCAATTCTAACTTTGAGATTGGGATATTTTACAACTGTTAGTTGAGGACTCTTACATCTTAGACATCTTGCTTACACCTATTTGTTATCAATTATTATCTTCTATCGTTTTTTATCATTTTCGATAATATCATATGGGCTTTATACATAAATAAATCTTTCCAAAATGTGAGTACTCTAACTAGGCTTAGAATATGAACAGTGTGGCATATAACCATTATCAAATCCCTGTCATAATATATTTATCAATAACTGTTTGAGTATACAATTCTTATATATCACGTATCAGATCATTGATATTATATACCTATTTGTATCTGTTCTCCTATTAACTGTAGATTAGTACATTCTTTAAGAATTTTTAATAAAAATCTGTCCGACTATTGGACAATTGGTTCTTTCTCATTATCTTTTAAGAAGATCATTCTTAACTATTCTTAAAAATTCATATATTTTAAAACATTGCCTTTCAACTAGGTATGTCTTTCTTTGGGTCTAATGTTTCTATCGGGGGGGAGGAGCCAACCACCGAATAGAGTGATCGCACATTTCAGAAGCTCTATATACTACAGCCAAAAAATTGCATTTTCTGAGAAAAATATATTATAAATTTTGACCCAGGACTCACTTTACCACTCGGTATCCAGAGGGGGCTTAACATAACTGACACCGAAGATCAGATTGTGATAGAAGGAGAAGTTTGCATCAGAAACAAGAGACGATAACTAAGGCCTAGTACAGAGCATTTAGATATATTTCATAGACGAAATGGAACTTTTAGCTGATAGAATGTTGGCACGCCAGGGGAACGGATGCCATGGAGACCGTTCCTGGTTAGACTGAGCTTGCGGGATACTGAAGCAGCCGACTCTGATACTTATCAAGTGAGAGAGCCTACATAACAGCAACTGCATAGCGGCCATTTTTTTGTGGCCTCGTGGAATATCTTTCCCTTTAATACTCAGACTCGGGGCTGCGTTGAGCCGGTTACAACTTTCCTAGACATGGAGAATATGGGTGCTATTTTCCTGGAACTACTGTCTAACTTTGAGAAGCATTTTGCTCAAAGGATCGACAGGATCCTGGCTGCGTTGCAGCAGAGCGCTACTCTATTATGTGGCACATTGCCCAACGCGAAGAAGTCAGGCACGAAAGAAGAACTGATAGAGGCCACTCATCAGCGAGAAGTGCCGCTGTCTTCATTGGCATCACCACAGTCTTCTTGTGAGCCTGAACAGAGGGAGGATGTTAACATGGGGCAAGTGTCACAGAAGATCTCATCTGATCCCCTTACCTTAACCGCGCAGCAAGGGAGGTCGGGTCAGCTTGGTCTACTCGACGATGAGGATGGAGGAGCCTGTCTCTTGCACTATACTGAGACCACAACCCTGTGTTGTGTGAGGCAGGGGAGCGATGCCCGGGCGGCTGCCCCTGTGAGTGCCGGCTACCGGGAACTTGCAGCTGACCCCTTGAGTTTGTTGCCCCAGTTAGACTTTCTCCTTGAGGAATTAGAGCAGCTATCTCCCTGGAGTCAAATCCAGCACCAGCTGCATGTCCACTATACTATCTACTTCTGCCCTGCTTCTACGAATCACAGACACGGAATTGGTTGAGATATGGGTCTCTGTCTACATTGTGGTGCTGTAAGCAGCATTTTTTGTATATGCCTGCTTGTCAGTACTATAATATTATCTTCTGCTGTGTACTAGATGGTATGTTATGAAGGCAAGCAGTAGCCTGAGATGTGCACTTGCAGTATGTGTTAATGTTTTTTCATTGCTCATCCTATAATGATAGTCTATACATTTTCATTCCAAGCATGTATGTGATTTACTAGAGATGTGAGTGTGTACATTCATATAATGTCCCTAAAATACCACAATATGCTGGATTGTTCTAGATTGATGCACCTTATATAGAAGTTTAACCTTAGATCATACTACTACCACATGTTTGTTTATGTATAATCAGTTAGCTATATGAGTGGCCCTTCTAGCATTAAGATGCCCGGATGTCAGAGATAATGGTCTTATCTGTCTATTCCCTTTACAGGGATTTTATAGTTTATAATATTACTCCTTTGTCATGGTTATTAGCCTAGGTTGATATGTTCCACATATGGGCTGTTCTCTGTTACATTTCTGAGTGCAAGGTCAATATAACTAGGAGATCAGACTTAAATAGTGGTTCAACATTAATTTCCCTCCATGCCAAAGCTAGCTTGAACATCTGTCCAACCATCTCCTAAGTCAAGGTTTCAGGCCCGCCGAATTGAAATATGTGACAGCTGAGTTGGCCAGACTCAACTTAGAATTGTTAGTTCTATAGTTCTAAGTATTGGAATATCTATATATGTTGATGCCATCAGCTTACTCTGCTTTTCTAATTTGAAATTTATCATCTCACTGTAAGCATTGGATTACCAACCTATGTTCATTGCACAAATTTCTATGTAGTAGCCCATGACTTCATAATTCCATGTGACTTGGTCCCCTCCTCTGCTCAGTTACAACAGAGTAAAGCATGAGATTTTTATATGATGTATAACACTTTACTTTGGCCCCATATGTGCTTACTATCAACTATATGACTTTTCATGTTTTTGCTTTACTCATACTTATGGGACTTAGCTTATTGGAGCATATCCATTAGGACATATATATTCCCACAGTTTGTTATACGTGCACTGACAGAGGGGGGAGACATCACTCTTATGTTTTCCCGGAATCGGAAACATGCAAACCGAAAGTATGCATCACATCCGTTTCCGGTATATTGTAAATACAGAAGTAGCAGAATGATTACATCCGGGGGCATGAGATAAGAAATTATTAAGAGGTAATATTATCGTGACATCTCAAAAGAATCGAAACACAATACTATAAGGGATATATAAGACATAGTAAATCCACAGTCTTTTCTAATTGCCAAATAAGAATTATGTTATATATAACACCATCAACATCCGGTAGACATTTTCGGGTTTTCAAAAACGGTCATTTTTGGTGGCAAAACTCAAATAACGCAATTGGCTATTTACAGCTATATTAAGAGCAGATTCACCAGACCATAGTATAGTCTTGAAAAAGGCCCAACATAGGGCCGAAACGCGTTGACATTATATCGTGAGCTCTTTTTCAATTACTTTATATTTGTTTTAAACAATACTGTGCTATGTTGCCATTGTTTTTTACTTTTAGGATTTGAGGATCGATTTTTCTACAAATACTTAAGAAAACTTTGGACCATTATCCCCACCAAGGAGTTTACTTTTGTTCCTTTTGGATTATTTTAATCAGCCACTTTTTTCACATTCACACATATTTTTATTCACAACACAGTAGTATTTTTTGTTTTACTGTTACACATCACTTTTACACAGCACTTTTACATTCCACTTTAATATTATATCACTTGCATTTCACATTTTTTTACACCTTTTCATTTTTTACAATTTTTTACAATTTTTTGTGGCCACAATCTTTTGGACATTTCCAATCAGGATCTACTCTTACACAGATTGACTGATATATTTTTAATTTGATGAACTATTGCACAATTAATGAACTAACCTCTATTTATTTATTTATTTATTTATTTATTTATTTATTTATTTATTGAATTCCTCAACTTAACTCAATCGTAACATTAACTGTCTATTACCATTGCCTTTTGCCACCACTATTGTTTTTAATTGTTTTTAATTGTTGTTATGTTTTAGTCATGGATCCATGCGCTTTTTTGTACTATTAAATGTTATATATGTTTTACACAATCCAATAAGATTTTATATTCTTATATATCTTTTGTGAACTTCTACTTCATATTTCAGTTAGATATTTTAGTATACCTCCTTATTTAATATCCAGTTTTATACAGTTTTAATATCAGTTACTTTAGTCCTTGCCTATGCTTTAATAGGCGCTCCTTTAGTACATATCTTTGTTTTTTTTACATTGATATATATGTAGTTCACCAGTGACTCATGGTGAAATATGAGGCGGGGGAGGTACTAAGTGTTATGTTATAGTATACATTCAATCCTGCCGTGTCTTGTTAATGATAGTGGTCAATGGCATATTAGCTATATCAGCAGTCCTATATAGAGAGAATAGCAATGATGACATAATGACAAAATCAACATAGCATTGTATATGGGTATCTAGAAGTAAAATGACCATCTTGTGGCAGTAGAAAACATCATCCCTCTGGTTACCAAACTTGTTGTTGATCTATGATGAATACGGGTACATACCATATATGGCAAGCTATCTAAACGTAACCGTATTACATGAGTAAAAGTTGACCCCATTCTAAATTCAAATAGTACAAAACATATATGAGTGATAAACAGAGCCAGCATGGCTATGATAATATTGCTTCAGGTGAAATGGGAAAAATGTATAAAGATACTGAAAGCAAGACAAATAGTGCCACATCCTAAGAGATTACTACTTATATGAAATATTTCCCCACTTGACATTAAGCCATGTAGGTGCAGCAAGTGCAACTGAAAGTGAAACATTTTTGGTGGGCCTAGACATAGTGCATAACAACACACTTTAATTGAATAGAAGTAACAGAAATCACTTCCAAGTGGCATGACTACTTATGAGCATGTCTCAGACCAAAACAGTGTAATGGAAGCTAAAGATTTGGTAAGCACTCATTTGCGTAGGATACTAGACTATAAAATCTGAATAACTAAGGCTTAGCTTATTAACATTGCTAGAACTACTCCTAACATATACAAACAGCAAATAACTCTGGATACACCTAGATCCACTAGAGGTGCATGATGTCTGTGTTCTAATATGAACTGGGATAGGGAAAACCTGGAGAATTAATAAGAGATTGGTAACATTAAAATTAAATTAACAAAAGGTAATGTTAGAATATGTAGACCTCACTAATATAGGTAAGGATTAAGTTTGAGAGAGTGTTATTTCTGAACCGCCAATATGGAATAGTGGATTATCTACCCATAACCTTACGCATGATAAGGGATATATGCAAACAGGTTCTGATAGGAGGAGCGCTATATACCTAGGAGATGTGGAGTCTATGAGCCTGGATGCCATTAAAAAGTGCAGAATTAACAACATTGGGACACATATTGTAATAGTATGCCCTCATTAGTCGAAATACCCCATATAAAAGGCTGATAAATGTCTTGGTAGTAATAGCATATACATAGAATGGGGATTTACAGTGTGTGTGCTTGGTACATCTTATACATAGTATAAGTAGTACATCTCACTAATCAGAATACACCTATTCAGCCCTCTAATGTATGTATATAGGAGGCTGTTTAGTACTTGCAAATTTTAGGTATGGAAACCTCTCAATGATGTTGCTCAAGGCATATCTACTGTCTACCTCGAGGTAGATTCTATGCGCTAGAACTCTGCCAATTCAATTAGTGCTAAATTCATAAGTGTTACATTCTAGTATCTGAGAGCAACTAAAACACTGGCAGGCCCATTTATCAAGCTCCGTATGGAGCTTGAAGGGCCGTGTTTCTGGCGAGTCTTCAGACTCGCCAGAAACACAAGTTATGAAGCAGCGGTCTAAAGACCGCTGCTCCATAACCCTGTCCGCCTGCTCTGAGCAGGCGGACAGAAATCGCCGGAAATCAACCCGATCGAATACGATCGGGTTGATTGACACCTCCCTGCTGGCGGCCGATTGGCCGCGAGTCAGCAGGGGGCGGCGTTGCACCAGCAGCTCTTGTGAGCTGCTGGTGCAATGTTAAATGCGGAGAGCGTATTGCTCTCCGCATTTAGCGAGGTCTTGCGGACCTGATCCGCAGTGTCGGATCAGGTCCGCAAGCCCTTTGATAAATGGGCCCCTGGGTGTTAATATTTTAGATATTTAGGTAAGCATGTAATGTCAATGTGTCCGTCACAAGTAGGCATGGAATGGCTTGTTCTCATACCTCCTATACCTGAGAGTACATGGTCAGAACTCATCCCAGCATATAATTAAATAGTTATGTATTTTAGAGGGTATTAATTGTGCTTATATTGTAGCCCCCAAGATATTAATATCACAATGTTCTATAGTAAATATAAGGGAAAGAGATACAAGGTAAAATGTAATTGATTCTTATGGCAAGTTGTGCTAAAATATTGAGGGTGCGCATCTAATCTATATTCTCTGTGACTATACAGTCTCTGTGACTGTAAGTGATGCTCATCTGGATAAATATAATATCAAACAAGTAATTAGTACTACTATAGTTTGCAGAGTCTATAATCTGGTAGCCAGAATATGAATAAAGTTCACCATCATAAAAGCTGACAGAATCTGCACGTCCCAACTATAACATGTCAAACTTTAAAGTTATCATTAGTATTAGTAGTTTGTATGGGATACATAAGGAGGGTCCTTTTATATAGGTTTAATATCATCATACCAATTACCCAATCCCAATTCCGGCAACGGAGCGAAGGATAGCAGAATTCCACTGAATGACAAGCGATACTGTGGTAGTGGTCATTGGGTCAAGTCATGTCAGAAGGACTGAGGATAAAGTCTCCAGAAGTAGAGTCGCTGCTTTCAGGCTGACTTCGGGCTCTGAACGTTTCAGTAATTCCCTCTTGTAAATTGGAAGCATACAATCCGGTGTCAAGAAAACCGCACCCGACAAGGATCTCACTGGCGATGTCCATATCGTCAGCAACCTCAATAGATGTCTCCTGGGCGGTCTCATCAGCTGCCGAGGACAGCCGACTTTGATCCCATTCACTTTAGGTTCCCGGGTATGTATTTGTTGATGGCTCGCATATTTGCGAGAGTATGTTTATGTAGATTTCATTGAGTAGGCTTTTAATTTACTTGAAGTGATCGTCTAACACTTGGTGTAGACGTGACTCCCATCGATCTAGGGAGCGCATGGTCAGGATTTATAAAGCGGGCTACTTCACTAAGCACTATCGATTGTAGCAAATATGTACAATTGTAGTCATACTGGCTCTCTGTTTGCATAAACCATTAAGGACTATCCTCAGTGTAATGACGGACAATCTTGATGCGTCACTTCTTATTACTCTGCTTCGCCACTGAGTACTCGCTTTTGATCCACTTACATGTATATCATAATAGTCCCCCCTTCTTTATTGCTTCATTTTGTGCAGTATAGGAGCATCACACTAGCGTTGCACCCTGATATTACCAAACGTTTTTACAGAGACTCAAGAAAGTGCGGCCATCTCGCTCCTCAGTTGCGATGTTGGGATTGGCAGATTTAGGGGTTAATAATTTTATTAGGTAGTTGGTTATTTTTATTTTTTTTAAATACTTATTGCAGGCGGTTAGTTTTTTTTTTAAATACTTATTGTGAGCAGTGTATTAAAAAAAATTAAATACTTATTGCGGGCGGTTAGTTTTGTTTTTAATACTTATTGCGGGCGATTATTATTATTTGTTTTAATACTTATTGCGGGCGGTTAGTTTTTTTTTGTAATGCTCAGTTTGCCTTCGCTAAATCCCGGTAGATTCCAAAAATGAGAAGGTGGTGACAGAATCCACCTGAATCCAACATTCGTTTGGCTGCCTCTCGCTGCCAACATTCCTTTGAGGATGCATGCACAACTGGCGACACCGACGGACACATTACAAATGCAAATATAGTATAGAAAGATTTGATCGCTATATGAGAGTATATATATATATATATATATATATATATATATATATATAGGTATCCAAAACACCAGAACTCGCCCACAAAGGAAAACTGCCTGGGTGCAATTTTGTAAAAAATATTTAGCCAGGAAAAAATGCACTCTCAGGACTTTCACAAATAAGTTACCTTTATTTCTGTAACATTTTCGGAGGTCTTGCCTCCTTCATCAGCATATGATGAAGGAGGCATCCATCTGGCCCATCAAGACTCACTCTAATTTCATCAGTCCATAAAACCTTCGAAAAATCAGTCTTGAGATATTTCTTGGCCCAGTCTTGACGTTTCAGCTTGTGTGTCTTGTTCAGTGGTGGTCGTCTTTCAGCCTTTCTTACCTTGGCCATGTCTCTGAGTATTGCACACCTTGTGCTTTTGGGCACTCCAGTGATGTTGCAGCTCTGAAATATGGCCAAACTGGTGGCAAGTGGCATCTTGGCAGCTGCACGCTTGACTTTTCTCAGTTCATAGGCAGTTATTTTGCGCCTTGGTTTTTCCACACGCTTCTTGCGACCCTGTTGACTATTTTGAATGAAACGCTTGATTGTTCGATGATCACGCTTCAGAAGCTTTGCAATTTTAAGAGTGCTGCATCGCTCTGCAAGATATCTCACTATTTTTGACTTTTCTGAGCCTGTCAAGTCCTTCTTTTGACCCATTTTGCCAAAGGAAAGGAAGTTGCCTAATAATTATGCACACCTGATATAGGGTGTTGATGTCATTAGACCACACCCCTTCTCATTACAGAGATGCACATCACCTAATATGCTTAATTGGTAGTAGGCTTTCGAGCCTATACATCTTGGAGTAAGACAACATGCATAAAGAGGATGATGTGGTCAAAATACTCATTTGCCTAATAATTCTGCACTCCCTGTATATATTTTCAAGTTTTCTTTATTGCACAAGTTAGAGTGGACTGTTTTATATAGACTGTTTTTTATTTATCTTTATTTGTTTCTTTAGCAGTTTTTTTAAACATTTTTGAGATACCGGTATCCTTGACAGTGGAAGAGGTTTTATGCCGTGATAACTGTTGCAAAATAAAAGCTGTTCTTTTGATTTTAATGGAGCTTATCTTACCACACCCTACTCTGACAAGAGACTCCATATATATATATATATATATATATACATACAACTTTAACAGGTAAGTCCAGCACCCTTCTTTATGCTATTATTTCAGCATTTTTCAGCACATCTTTCCAAGTTTAGAATAGTGCACGCTGAGTGGGATCTGCCAGCCCACATATATGGATATAGTAAAGCAAATAGGGTCAGCACTTGTAGATAAAAAATTCCACTTTATTGAGGTAACAAGCAAAGTTAAAAACAACAGCAATGTTTCGAGTCAACACAGACCCTTACTCATGCATGAGTAAGGGTCTGTGTTGACTCGAAACGTCACTGTTGTTTTTAACTTTGTTTGTTAACTCAATAAAGTGCAATTTTTTATCTACAAGTGCTGACGCTTCTAGATAAAAAGATATACAAATGTATATAGAAATATCTATTTAAAAATATAAAGAATAGTTTCCCCTATGGGAAGATAGAAACAAAAGGTCATGGAGTACAAATAATGAATCATGGCGCAGTATATCCCATAAAAATGTAATTTATTACAAAAAAATAGATAAACTCACAAACGTGACCTCAAACAGTGTGAGGTATGTTTAAAGCGTTGGTACAGATTACTCCCCACTGACCACTGGAGCACTCTCCGTATCCCCGATCTCCTAAGTCCATTAAGGGCCACTGTTAGCTACCGAACTTGGGGATATCTGAGTGTGATCTGGTTCTCAAAAGTGGGTCCCTCCTCTAGGTGACAAACCCGTAATGCCGGGCAAATGTTCCCAACAAGAAAGGCAAGCATCACTGTGCGTCTATGTGGGCATGGCCTGACAAACCATGTGTTTTTATTTCATTTTCTATCGCCTAGATTACGAGTCTTGCGTTATGACTTGTGCGGTGCTAACGTGCAGTTTTTTTCTCACCGCTCACTTACCTACAGTGCTGGTATTACGGGTTTTTACAAACCCGGCGTTAACAGACATGAAGTGAGCGTAGAGAAAAATTGTGCTCCATACCGCACTCCAATACCAGCGCTGCTTAAGTGAGTGGTGACCTGGATTTACGTGCTCGTGCACAATTTCCCCATAGACATTAATGGGGAGAGTCAGCTGAGAAAAAGTCTTAACTCCTGCAAAAAAGCAGTGTAAAACTCAGTAACGCAGTCCCATTTATTCCTATGGGGAAACTAAAGTTATGTTTACACCTAACACCCTAACATGAACCCCGAGTCTAAACACCTAATAGTTACATTGTAGCTAGCTTAGGGTTTATTTTTATTTTACAGGCAAGTTTGTATTTATTTTAACTAGGTAGAATAGTTACTAAATAGTTATTAACTATATACTAACTACATAGATAAAATAAATTCAAATTTACCTATAAATAAAACCTAACCTAAGTTACACTAACACCTAACCTTACACTATAATTAAATAAATTCCCTACATTAAATACAATTAAATAAATTAAATAAAATTAGCTAAATTACAAACCCCCCCACTACAGAGAATTTTTTTTTACAGATCTTTAAACTAATTACACCTAATCTAATAGCCCTATAAAATAAAAAAAAACCTAGCCTAAATTAAACTACAAATAGCCCTTAAAAGGGCCTTTTGCTGGCATTGCCCCAAAGAAATCAGCTCTTTTACCTGTAAAAAAAAAATACAAACAAACCCCCCCAACAGTAAAACCCACCACCCACACAACCAACCCCCCAAATAAAAGCCTAACTAAAAGAAACTTAAGCTCCCCATTGCCCTGAAAAGGACATTTGGATGGGCATTGCCCTTAAAAGGTCATTTAGCTCTATTGCGGCCCGAAGCCCTAACCTAAAAAATAAACGCACCCAATACACCCTTAAAAAATCCTAACACTAACCCCCAAAAATTCACTTACCGGGAGGTCTTCATCCAAGCGGCAAGATTTCCTTTTTTTTATTTTATGTGGGCTTTTTTTATTTTGATAGGGCTATTAGATTAAGTGTAATTAGTTTAAAGATCTGTAATTTGTTTTTTATTTTCTGTAATTTGTTGTTTTTTTTTTTTTATTTCGCTAATTTAATGTAATTTATTTAATTGTATTTAATGTAAGGAATTGATTTAATTGTAGTGTAGTGTTAGGTGTAACTTAGGTTAGGTTTTATTTTACAGGTAAAATTGTATAGTTCATAACTATTTAGTAACTATTCTACCAAGTTAAAATAAATACAAACTTGCCTGTAAAATAAAAAGGAACCCTAAGCTAGCTACAATGTAACTATTAGTTGTATTGTAGCTAGCTTAGGGATTATTTTATAGGTAAGTATTTAGTTTTAAATAGGAATTATTTAGTTATTAATAGTAAGTTTTATTTAGATTTATTTTAATTATATTTAAGTTAAGGTGTGTTAGGGTTAGACTAAGATTTAGGGGTTAATACATTTAATATAGTGGTGGCGACATTGGGGGCGACAGATTAGGGGTTAATAAGTGTAGGTAGGTTGCGGCAACATTGGGGCGGGAGATTAGGGGTTAATAAATATAATGTAGGTGTCGGCAATGTTGGGGGCAGCAGATTAGGGGTTAATAAATTTAATTTAGGCTGCAGCGATGTTCGGAGCAGCAGATTAGGGGTTAAAAGTTTTGTTTTATTATTTGTGATGCGGGAGGGCCTTGGTTTAGGGGTTAATATGTAGTTTATGGGTGTTAGTGTACTTTTTAGCACTTTAGTTATGAGTTTTATGCTACTTGTAGTGTAAAACTCATAACTACTGACTTTAAAATGCGTTACGAATCTTGTCGGTATAGGCTGTACCGCTCACTTTTTGGCCTCCCAGGACAAACTCGTAATACTAGCGCTATGGAAGTCCCATAGAAAAAAGGTTTTACGAACTTTACGTAAGTCGGTTTGCTGTAAGGCCATAGAAAAATGACTTTACCAAGTTTAATGTAAGGAATTGATTTAATTGTAGTGTAGTGTTAGGTGTTATTGTAACTTAGGTTAGGTTTTATTTTACAGGTAAATTTGTATTTATTTTAGCTAGGTAGTTAGTAAATAGTTCATAACTATTTAGTAACTATTCTACCTAGTTAAAATAAATACAAACTTGCCTGTAAAATAAAAATGAACCCTAAGATAGCTACAATGTAACTATTAGTTATATTGTAGCTATGTTAGGGGATTATTTTATAGGTAAGTATTTAGTTTTAATTAGGAATTATTTAGTTATTAATAGTAAGTTTTATTTAGATTTATTTTAATTATATTTAAGTTAGGGGGTATTATGGTTACACTTAGATTTAGGGGTTAATACATTTAATATAGTGGTGGCGACATTGGGGGCGGAAGATTAGGGGTTAATAAGTGTAGGTAGGTTGCGGCAACATTGGGGGTGGGAGATTAGTGGTTAATAAATATAATGTAGGTGTCGGCAATGTTGGGGGTGGCAGATTAGGGGTTAATAAATATAATGTAGGTTGCGGCGATGTTCGGAGCGGCAGATTAGGGGTTAAAAATGTTATTTTAGTATTTGCGATGCGGGAGGGCCTCGGTTTAGGGGTTAATAGGTAGTTTATGGGTGTTAGTGTACTTTTTAGCACTTTAGTTATGAGTTTTATGCTACTTGTAGTGTAAAACTCATAACTACTGACTTTAAAATGCATTACGAATCTTGTCGGTATAGGCTGTACTGCTCACTTTTTGGCCTCACAGGAAAAACTCGTAATACCAGCGCTATGGAAGTCCCATAGAAAAAAGGTTTTACGAACTTTACGTAAGTCGGTTTGCTGTAAGGCCATCAAAGTGTGCGGTACACCTATATCTGCAAGACTCGTAATAGCAGCGGGCGTAAAAAAGCAGCGTTAGGACCTGTTAATGCTGCTTTTTTACCTTAATGCACAACTCGTAATCTAGCCGTATGTTTCTTAAATGTTCACTAAACCTTGTCTTGACAGAGCATTTTGTGCGGCCTACATAGAATCTGTCACACGGGCATTTCAACAGGTACACTACATATTGAGTTTTGCAGTTCATGAGATCCTTGAACGCAAGCTAATTCCCTACCTCTCCAAAATTCCTGTTGTTCTTTTCTATATCTTCACAGCAGATGCAACCCTTTCTGCCACATTTGTAAAAACCGCAAGTTGACTTATTTAACCAATTTGGCTCAGCTTCTGATGTTAGAAAACTGGCACTAATTTGATTTTTTAAATTCATATTTCTTCTAAAAATCTCCTGACCTCTATCAGTTAGTGTATCCTTTAGATGGGGTCTTGCATAAGAATAGGCCAAAATGTCCTCACAGCTCCCTCAATCTTTTTGGACGCCTTATTATATTTAGTAACTAGTTGCACTTCACGTTCTCCTTACATCAACTCTTTTCCTTATTGTCTAATAAAAGTTCTCTGTCCATTCTTTCAACTTTTTCATATGCTCCCTTTACAATATATTCAGGGTATCCCTTGGCTAGAAACCTATTGCTGATAATTTCTACCTCACTAAGGAAATCCTGCTTCCTTGAACAAATTCATTTAGCTCTTTGAAATAACCCAAATGGAATATTGTGTATTTATTTCACATGGTTTCCACTTCGAGCATGTAAATACCCTTTTGTATCTGAGGGCTTCCGATAAAGTTTGGTATAAATTCCACCATTCTCTTTGGCAATCTCAAGGTCAGAGAATGTGATTTTCTCCTTATTATGTTCCATAGTAAATTTGAGGTTCAACAAATTCATATTGGTATATTTCACAAAATCGTTTAGAACGCGTACGTCCGCCTGCCATATGATGAGCATGTCAGCAATATAGTGATACCATTTGATAATGTGATTTTTATAGGGATTCTCTGCATAATAGATGTACACATTCTCCCACCACCCCATGTAAAGGTTTTCAAATTTTGAGGCGAATTTTGTACCCATTGCGGTACCGGTCTTCTGTAGGTAGTATTTGTTTTTGAACATAAAATAGTTTCTCGTCAAAATTAACCTAATAGACTCTTCTAGGAACCAAGCTTGGGTACTGTTAATAAATCCACACTTCTCCAGAAAATACCTTACAGCTGTAATTCCTAGGTCATGGGGTATGGAGGTATATAATAAACTCACATCCATCGTGACCCACATATAATTATCCTGCCATACAGTGCCTTCCAACAATTTCAGGATGTGCGGTGTAAAATATTTACATAAAATACACATTATTAAATATTAAAATTGAATAAAAATGTGCTTTTTATGTAAAGGTATTTGGCTGTAAAGGGCTCCAATATACTGTATATATATATATATATATATATATATATATATATATATATATATATATATATATATATATATATATATATATATATATATATATATAAAATCCGTCTTAGTAAAGCACCCACCGGGTCTAAGCAAATGTATAAAAAATACTTTATTGTATCATAAGGTGACGTTTCGGGGATTTTAACCCCGTCCTCAGACCATAAAAACAGTGTATATACCTTGCTCCTTAAAATACCCTTCACCAAATAAACTACACCACAGAACCAGAATTCCCCCGATGATCTGACCGCACCACTGCGCAAGCTCAGTCCGTCGCCATGGCTACCGAACACGACGTAGCTAAAAACAAATTCAACAGAAAAACATGTTAGGATTAATACAATACACAGTGTGACTGTCAGACTATACAAGTATCCCTTTTATGAAATCACCAGCTAGATAATGTAATATGGTAATATAGTTTGCATACATCAGCTAATTATTGTATAGGCTATGTCATAGTACATAATAGTTATATCACAAAATACATGTCTGCACACTAGTACCTGTAAAGTAAACCATTATCCAAAATGAATTTCCTGCTAACCAAATGAGCCTCAGGGGGATATTTATCAAAAGTCTGTTGGACCTAATCCGACAGGGAGGATCAGGTCCGATAGACCTTGCTGAATGTGGAGAGCAATACTCTCTCCGTATTCAGCATTGCACCAGCAGCTCTTGTGAGCTGATGGTGCAACTCCGCTCCCTGCATACTCGCGGCCAATCGGCCGCCAGCAGGGGGGTGTCAATCAACCTGATCGTACTTGATCGGGTTGAATTCTGTCAATTTCTGTCCACCTGCTTAGAGCAGGTGGACAGCGTTATGGAGCAGCGGTCTTTAGATCGCTGCTTCATAACTGCTGTTTCTGGCGAGTCTGAAGACTCGCCTGAAACATGGGCCCTAAAGCTCCATCTGGAGCCAGATAAATGGGCCTCTCAATATTAACATACCCTAATGAATATTCAGCATTTTATCCGGGACCCAGTATATGAACTAATTGTCATTATGTGTGCAATCTTTTTATCTTTTCATATCAGCACTCCCAATAAACCATGTATGTGTCAATCTACAATAAATATATGGCCAGACATAATGACTAGGCTAAATTAGAGAAAACAGTGCTAGTCCAGATGGGTATTCAACCCCCCAGGCACCAAGGTACCTAGGTTGTAGATCCACCTGGACTCGCACTATAACAACATTTTGCCCCTATCTCCCACTCTCACTAGAGGTGGGATGTGATCTATGATCACATACCTTAAGTTGGCTACCGTATGGCCAGTAAGTGCAAAATGCCAAGCTACGGGTTTTTCAGAGCCCTTTTTATCAATGGCAGCTCTAATAGCATCATGATGGTTGGCCATACGGGTGAGGAGATCATCTATAGTTTTACCAAAATAGAATAACCCACACGGACAATGTAACCAATACACAATAAATGTCATCATGCAGGTTACTCTATACATACGGTTGGTACAAGGATGAGTAAAAAACTTTGCATTTAACAGACCATTGCATGTTGTGCACCCAGCGCATCTGTAGCAACCTGGTTTAACAGTTTGTAGCCAGGTAGTAGTCCTATAGCTTTGGACCTGATCAACCTTTACCAAGATGTCTCTTAATGATTTTGATCTCCTTAAACACACTAGAGGGTGTTAAAATCCCTGAAAAGTCACCTTATGATACAATAAAGTACTATTGATACATTTTCTAAGACCCCGTGAGTGGTTTACTAAGACGGATTTTACATGATTGTTTGAAGCACACTGGGCAGTTGCTGGATTAAACATGGGCACTAAAGCTCCATCTGGAGCCAGATAAATGGGCCTCTCAATATTAACATACCCTAATGAATATTCAGCATTTTATCCGGGACCCAGTATATGAACTAATTGTCATTATGTGTGCAATCTTTTTATCTTTTCATATCAGCACTCCCAATAAACCATGTATGTGTCAATCTACAATAAATATATGGCCAGACATAATGACTAGGCTAAATTAGAGAAAACAGTGCTAGTCCAGATGGGTATTCAACCCCCCAGGCACCAAGGTACCTAGGTTGTAGATCCACCTGGACTCGCACTATAACAACATTTTGCCCCTATCTCCCACTCTCACTAGAGGTGGGATGTGATCTATGATCACATACCTTAAGTTGGCTACCGTATGGCCAGTAAGTGCAAAATGCCAAGCTACGGGTTTTTCAGAGCCCTTTTTATCAATGGCAGCTCTAATAGCATCATGATGGTTGGCCATACGGGTGAGGAGATCATCTATAGTTTTACCAAAATAGAATAACCCACACGGACAATGTAACCAATACACAATAAATGTCATCATGCAGGTTACTCTATACATACGGTTGGTACAAGGATGAGTAAAAAACTTTGCATTTAACAGACCATTGCATGTTGTGCACCCAGCGCATCTGTAGCAACCTGGTTTAACAGTTTGTAGCCAGGTAGTAGTCCTATAGCTTTGGACCTGATCAACCTTTACCAAGATGTCTCTTAATGATTTTGATCTCCTTAAACACACTAGAGGGTGTTAAAATCCCTGAAAAGTCACCTTATGATACAATAAAGTACTATTGATACATTTTCTAAGACCCCGTGAGTGGTTTACTAAGACGGATTTTACATGATTGTTTGAAGCACACTGGGCAGTTGCTGGATTAAACATGGGCACTAAAGCTCCATCTGGAGCCAGATAAATGGGCCTCTCAATATTAACATACCCTAATGAATATTCAGCATTTTATCCGGGACCCAGTATATGAACTAATTGTCATTATGTGTGCAATCTTTTTATCTTTTCATATCAGCACTCCCAATAAACCATGTATGTGTCAATCTACAATAAATATATGGCCAGACATAATGACTAGGCTAAATTAGAGAAAACAGTGCTAGTCCAGATGGGTATTCAACCCCCCAGGCACCAAGGTACCTAGGTTGTAGATCCACCTGGACTCGCACTATAACAACATTTTGCCCCTATCTCCCACTCTCACTAGAGGTGGGATGTGATCTATGATCACATACCTTAAGTTGGCTACCGTATGGCCAGTAAGTGCAAAATGCCAAGCTACGGGTTTTTCAGAGCCCTTTTTATCAATGGCAGCTCTAATAGCATCATGATGGTTGGCCATACGGGTGAGGAGATCATCTATAGTTTTACCAAAATAGAATAACCCACACGGACAATGTAACCAATACACAATAAATGTCATCATGCAGGTTACTCTATACATACGGTTGGTACAAGGATGAGTAAAAAACTTTGCATTTAACAGACCATTGCATGTTGTGCACCCAGCGCATCTGTAGCAACCTGGTTTAACAGTTTGTAGCCAGGTAGTAGTCCTATAGCTTTGGACCTGATCAACCTTTACCAAGATGTCTCTTAATGATTTTGATCTCCTTAAACCCACTAGAGGGTGTTAAAATCCCTGAAAAGTCACCTTATGATACAATAAAGTACTATTGATACATTTTCTAAGACCCCGTGAGTGGTTTACTAAGACGGATTTTACATGATTGTTTGAAGCACACTGGGCAGTTGCTGGATTAAAGTGAGTGCAGAGCCCTGTAGTGGAATTAATATATATATATATATATATATATATATATATATATATATATATATATATATATATACATAGCCAGTCGCATTGTCTTGAACAACTTTTAACTGTTATCTATTCCTATCTTGTTTATAAGCGACTAAGAATCTATTGCATGTTTAAAAAAAAAACAATAAAAACAAACAAACATATTTTGAATTGTGATTTATATCTGGAATCCTCCATCTAGTTACAGTTATAGAAGTTGTTGTAAACAGAGGAACCCTTAGCGTTTGACCCGGCACCTGTAGCCCCCTGTAATATAGCCCCTCCTCTTACCTGCCTATATAACGCTACTTCCTGCCTTCTTCGTTGCTTGAATATTTTGTTTCCCATCTGTGATCAAGTTAACCATCTTGTTACCAGCTAAAAGATTTCACCTTTTGGAAACATCAAGCTCCTTTTCCTCAGCTTGTTTGCTTTATTCCAGCTCTACAATTCCACCGTTCCAGGCTTATCACGTGAAGCGCTTACAACCCTATGAGGTTTGCTCTTGCGTCACACGCAACAGCCGTTTCTTTGATCCGAACTGCTTGTTAGTGATCCAGTGACCGCAACACCTCCTCAGCCTCTAGCTGAAAACCGGAACAACAAAAGCTGGTGCTATTCTGGGTTTTCTTTAGTCTCCTCTCTGGATCTCTCACAGCTTCTACAGGTATAGTTAATACCTATCTATAATCTCATTACTGGTGACATTTTTACTTTAATGAGACTCACTCTTTGGATTAACTGCATAACTTCCCCCATTGTTTCAATCATAAACTCTGGGTTATTCTAATTCTGCTACAAAACTAACATTTTAGTAGCAAACGTATATCAAACTCTTACACCCCCTTGTTTGTATCTCAGTGTGTTTGGTTGAAGGCAGGCATTGTAAAAAAAAAATCTTTAACTAGGAGTCTCAGTAGTCGTTTATAAAGGTACCAATTTTTTCCAGCTCTGTTACAGATGAGGCTTGTGATCTAACTCACTGCATTTTGCCCACGTAAATATGAATTTAGAATATTTTTATGATTTTAGGATGCCCCGAAATTTTGCTTTGACAATATATATGGAAACATGATTTCTTAAAGGGACATAATACTCATATGCTAAATCACTTGAAAGTGATACAATATAACTGTAAAAAGCTGACAGGAAAATATCACCTGAGCATCCAAAAAAGGAAGATATTTTACCTCACAATCTCCTCAGCCCAGCAGAGTAAGTTCTGTGTAAAAAGTTATACTCAGCTGTTGCTCAGCTGCAGGTAAAAAAAAAATGAACTGCAGCCAATCAGCATCAACAGTGCTGACGTCATGAACTCTTTTACTGTGATCTCATGAGATTTGACTTAACTCTCATGAGATTTCATTGTAAACTTCCTTACACTGAATAGGGAAATACGATGAGTGTGCACGAAAGCTCGCTCCTTCCGCTGTCCCGGGACAGACATACTGATTTGCTGCTTAAAAGTCATTTACAATTGGATGTGGCTACTGAGAATCTTTTGAGGTAAAATATCTTTCTTTTTTACATAGAGATGTTCAGGTGATATTTTCTAGTCAGCTTTTTACAGCTATACTGCATCACTTTCAAGTGTTTAAACATTTGGACATTATGGCCCTTTAATAACATAAAACAGGTCAATTTGCCTATTTTCTATTTCACATTAAGATTTGGTACAATAATTCACACTCTAGTTTTATTTCAAACATTTTACATACATATATATATATATATATATATATATATATATATATATATATATATTTCTAATTTGAGGTTACTTTCAGTAATTTATTTCTTTTTTATTTTTATTTTCATGGGGGCCATATGTTGGTAGGTCTTTTATTAAATTCCACCTGTGTGTATCGAAAAGCTATTAAAGAACTGACATGGACTCTACAAGGATTTCATGCATATTGATATTGACAAACAATTCAACATTGAAGACTTTACTGTGGTAAGAATAACAGAAAAAAAGTTCTTACTAAAAAGATCTATTTGACATCAATACATGAAGAGCTGTTCTGCATCACACATAATTAATATTGACTATGTAATGCACCACAGTAATTCTAAACAAACATTTGAGCAATTTTACTATGAGCCTAAACATCATCTTAAAATGTTGCTTTTTAAAGTCACATTCATTTTAGTCCTATTTTTTTAATGCTATTTTACTTATCTCATGGCAAACAATGTGCACCTCCATTTTTATGCAGCTTTTTCTTACTGAATTAGCAAGAACTGTAAACAGTTTTGAGTGCACTGCAAATGAACCATACCTACTATAAATATGTAAGACTGAGCACTGTTTTCTGTACCTGTGATTAGCTTTAAGAGTTAAATTCAGGTGATTTTGTATTGTAATTAGTGATGATAGCTGTATATGGTGGATAGTGGTGAATTTTGCACATATTTAAATATTAGATAAAACATAATAGTTATGATCACATACACATATATGCAGAAATAATGCTTTGTTCTTATGGAGGCCAATGTAACAAATGTCTGTCGGACGCTCTCCGTATTCAGCATTGCACCAGCAGTTCACAAGAGCTGCAGGTGCAACGCCGCCCCCTGCAGACTCGCGGCCAATGGGCAGCCAGCAGGGGGTGTCAATCAACCCGATCATACTTGATCGGGTTGAATTGTGGCGATTTCTGTCCGCCTCATCAGAGCAGACGGACAGGGTTATGGAGCAACGGTCTTTAGACCGCTGCTTCATAACTGGTGTTTCTGGCGTGCCTGCAAGCTCTCCAGAAACACGGGGCGTCAAGCTCCGTACAGAGCTTGATAGATAGGCCCCATGGTATTCTTTTTTGAAGTGCATACCAAGGTAGGTATTGTGTACATGTCTACACCACAACATGGCAGTAGCACAGTGAAGGGTGTAAGTCGTGCAGCGATGGGCACTAAATTGAGATATATATGTATATGCTTATATACATATAAATGTATGTGTTTATATGTGTATATATGCATATTAACACACACATATATATGTGTATATAAGCATATACATATATATTTACAGGGAACACACAGTCCCTATAGACCGCAATGTAAAGGCACTTTTCAGTGCTGTTTTTTTTCTAAACACTCCACACCCACACACTTAAACCCCTCTTAGCTGCTTTTTGCAGTTATTTATTACACAAATAAAAAGGTTACATTTTTTTTATTGATAACTAGAACACACGTTATTTTGAGAGCAATTGGGGCACAATTTGAAAATTAAAAAGAGATCTGATCCCTTGCTTGTGGTAGCAATAACCAGCCACTTGTAATGGCTGGTTATTTATCGCAAGCTCGTAAATGGTCAAATTTGCACCCAAAATTAGAGCTTCACTTGTAATCGAGCCCTAAATGTTTTCCCAAAGTTGAGTATATTACTTTTGTAACTACTTTGGGAATGTCTTCAAAAATATGGGAGATACATTTTAAGAATAAGTAAAATATTATGTTATTGCATCCTAATATGATATTATTAAAATATCATAAGTATTGTAGTGTCTGGATAAGAACCAATTTAAAGAAGTATTTCTTATTATAAAAGGACACTGTATTCTACTGTGTTTATTGATCATATAAAAAAACTGCATGTAACTGTGGTGAAATTATTTTCTTGAAACTAAAAAAATGTATATATTTGAAACTTAGAAAAATAGAAAATCCACAGCACCACTGTAAGTTTTCAATGCTTTATTGAGACATCTTTATCCCATGCAGGTACCTGCATGGGATAAAGATGTCTCAATAAAGCATTGAAAACTTACAGTGGTGCTGTGGATTTTCTATTTTTCTACATATTATCGAGGTTGACAGTCCCTCTCACCACCTGCACCTGTGATACTGTGGAGCTGTACACTGTTCATGTGTATTCTATATATTTGAAACTAATACACCAATATCCGTTGTATATTACTTCTATTGCTCATTGGCCAATATATCTTTTGCAGAAAAGCAGGGAAATAAGCTCAGGAGCGTGCACTAGTGATGTCGCGAATAGTTCGCCGGCGAATAGTTCCCGGCGAACATAGCTTGTTCGTGTTCGCTGCGGCGGGAGAACAAATGCGATGTTCGATCCGCCCCCTATTCTTCATCATTGAGTAAACTTTGACCCTGTATCTCACAGTCTGCAGACACATTTCAGCCAATCAGCAGCAGACACTCCCTCCCAGACCCTCCCAGCTCCTGGACAGCAGCCATTTTAGATTCATTCTGATCCTGCATTCTTAGTGAGAGGAGGGATAGTGTAGCTGCTGCTGATTTTATAGGGAAATTCATAGCTAGGCTAGTGTATTCAGTGTCCACTACAGTCCTGAAGGACTCATCTGATCTCTGCTGTAAGGACAGCACCCCAAAAAGCCCTTTTTAGGGCTAGAACATTTTTTTTTTTGCCTGTGTAATTTTGACTGTGAAACATCAGTCTGCTAGTGTAATCTAATGGCAGTTGCCTGCCTGCAGTGCCACCACTCATATCTGTTGTAACAGTAGTGTAAATTTTGTAAAAAAAAACTTTTTTGACTGTGAAACATCAGTCTGCTAGTGTAATCTATAAGCAGTTGGCTGCCTGCCAGCGTGTGTGCCAGGCCCACTTGCCAACTAGTGCCACCACTCATATCTGTTGTAACAGTAAGGTACATTTATTTTAAAAAACTTTTTTGTCTGTGAAACATCAGTCTGCTAGTGTAATCTAATTGCAGTTGCCTGCCTGCCAGCGTGTGTGCCAGGCCCACTTGCTAAGTGCAACCACTCATATCTGTTGTAACAGTAGTGTAAATTTTGTAAAAAAAAAACTTTTTTGACTGTGAAACATCAGTCTGCTAGTGTAATCTAATTGCAGTTGCCTGCCTGCCAGCATGTGTGCCAGGCCCACTTGCCAACTAGTGCCACCACTTATATCTGTTGTAAAAGTAGTGTAAATTAAAAAAAAAAAACTTTTTTGACTGTGAAACATCAGTCTGCTAGTGTAATCTAATATCAGTTGCCTGCCTGCCTGCCTGCCAGCGTGTGTGCCAGGCCCACTTGCCAACTAGTGCCACCATTCATATCTGTTGTAACAGTAGTGTAATTTTTTTAAAAAAAAACTTTTTTGACTGTGAAACATCAGTCTGCTAGTGTAATCTAATTGCAGTTGCCTGCCTGCCAGCATGTGTGCCAGGCCCACTTGCCAACTAGTGCCACCACTTATATCTGTTGTAAAAGTAGTGTAAATTTAAAAAAAAAAACTTTTTTGACTGTGAAACATCAGTCTGCTAGTGTAATCTAATATCAGTTGCCTGCCTGCCTGCCTGCCTGCCAGCGTGTGTGCCAGGCCCACTTGCCAACTAGTGCCACCATTCATATCTGTTGTAACAGTAGTGTAATTTTTTTTAAAAAAAAACTTTTTTGACTGTGAAACATCAGTCTGCTAGTGTAATATAATTTCAGTTGCCTGCCTGCCTGCCTGCGTGTGTGCCAGGCCCACTTGCCAATTAGTGCCACAATACATATCTGTTGTAACAGTAGTGTAAATTAAAAAAAAAAAAACTTTTTTGACTGTGAAACATCAGTCTGCTAGTGTAATCTAATTGCAGTTGCCTTCCTGCCAGCATGTGTGCCAGGCCCACTTGCCAACTACTGCCACCACTCATATCTGTTGTAACAGTAGTGTAAATTTAAAAAAAAAAACTTTTTTGACTGTGAAACATCAGTCTGCTAGTGTAATATAATATCAGTTGCCTGCCTGCCTGCCTGCCAGCGTGTGTGCCAGGCCCACTTGCCAACTAGTGCCACCATTCATATCTGTTGTAACAGTAGTGTAATTTTTTTTAAAAAAAAACTTTTTTGACTGTGAAACATCAGTCTGCTAGTGTAATATAATTTCAGTTGCCTGCCTGCCTGCCTGCCTGCGTGTGTGCCAGGCCCACTTGCCAATTAGTGCCACAATACATATCTGTTGTAACAGTAGTGTAAATTTAAAAAAAAAAAAACTTTTTTGACTGTGAAACATCAGTCTGCTAGTGTAATCTAATAGCAGTTGCCTGCCTGCCAGCGTGTGTGCCAGGCTCACTTGCCAACTAGTGCCACCACTCATATCTGTTGTAACAGTAGTGTAATTTAAAAAAAAAATTGACTGTGAAACATCAGTCTGCTAGTGTAATCTAATTGCAGTTGCCTGCCTGCCAGCGTGTGTGCCAGGCCCACTTGCTAAGTGCAACCACTCATATCTGTTGTAACAGTAGTGTAAATTTTGTAAAAAAAAAACTTTTTTGACTGTGAAACATCAGTCTGCTAGTGTAATCTAATTGCAGTTGCCTGCCTGCCAGCATGTGTGCCAGGCCCACTTGCCAACTAGTGCCACCACTTATATCTGTTGTAAAAGTAGTGTAAATTAAAAAAAAAAAACTTTTTTGACTGTGAAACATCAGTCTGCTAGTGTAATATAATATCAGTTGCCTGCCTGCCTGCCTGCCAGCGTGTGTGCCAGGCCCACTTGCCAACTAGTGCCACCATTCATATCTGTTGTAACAGTAGTGTAATTTTTTTTTAAAAAAAACTTTTTTGACTGTGAAACATCAGTCTGCTAGTGTAATATAATTTCAGTTGCCTGCCTGCCTGCCTGCGTGTGTGCCAGGCCCACTTGCCAATTAGTGCCACAATACATATCTGTTGTAACAGTAGTGTAAATTAAAAAAAAAAAAAACTTTTTTGACTGTGAAACATCAGTCTGCTAGTGTAATCTAATAGCAGTTGCCTGCCTGCCAGCGTGTGTGCCAGGCTCACTTGCCACCTAGTGCCACCACTCATATCTGTTGTAACAGTAGTGTAATTTAAAAAAAAAAATTGACTGTGAAACATCAGTCTGCTAGTGTAATCTAATTGCAGTTGCCTGCCTGCCAGCGTGTGTGCCAGGCCCACTTGCTAAGTGCAACCACTCATATCTGTTGTAACAGTAGTGTAAATTTTGTAAAAAAAAAACTTTTTTGACTGTGAAACATCAGTCTGCTAGTGTAATCTAATTGCAGTTGCCTGCCTGCCAGCATGTGTGCCAGGCCCACTTGCCAACTAGTGCCACCACTTATATCTGTTGTAAAAGTAGTGTAAATTAAAAAAAAAAAACTTTTTTGACTGTGAAACATCAGTCTGCTAGTGTAATCTAATATCAGTTGCCTGCCTGCCTGCCTGCCAGCGTGTGTGCCAGGCCCACTTGCCAACTAGTGCCACCATTCATATCTGTTGTAACAGTAGTGTAATTTTTTAAAAAAAAAACTTTTTTGACTGTGAAACATCAGTCTGCTAGTGTAATCTAATTGCAGTTGCCTGCCTGCCAGCATGTGTGCCAGGCCCACTTGCCAACTAGTGCCACCACTTATATCTGTTGTAAAAGTAGTGTAAATTTAAAAAAAAAAACTTTTTTGACTGTGAAACATCAGTCTGCTAGTGTAATCTAATATCAGTTGCCTGCCTGCCTGCCAGCGTGTGTGCCAGGCCCACTTGCCAACTAGTGCCACCATTCATATCTGTTGTAACAGTAGTGTAATTTTTTTTTAAAAAAAACTTTTTTGACTGTGAAACATCAGTCTGCTAGTGTAATATAATTTCAGTTGCCTGCCTGCCTGCCTGCGTGTGTGCCAGGCCCACTTGCCAATTAGTGCCACAATACATATCTGTTGTAACAGTAGTGTAAATTAAAAAAAAAAAAACTTTTTTGACTGTGAAACATCAGTCTGCTAGTGTAATCTAATTGCAGTTGCCTTCCTGCCAGCATGTGTGCCAGGCCCACTTGCCAACTACTGCCACCACTCATATCTGTTGTAACAGTAGTGTAAATTTAAAAAAAAAAACTTTTTTGACTGTGAAACATCAGTCTGCTAGTGTAATATAATATCAGTTGCCTGCCTGCCTGCCTGCCAGCGTGTGTGCCAGGCCCACTTGCCAACTAGTGCCACCATTCATATCTGTTGTAACAGTAGTGTAATTTTTTTTAAAAAAAAACTTTTTTGACTGTGAAACATCAGTCTGCTAGTGTAATATAATTTCAGTTGCCTGCCTGCCTGCCTGCGTGTGTGCCAGGCCCACTTGCCAATTAGTGCCACAATACATATCTGTTGTAACAGTAGTGTAAATTTAAAAAAAAAAAACTTTTTTGACTGTGAAACATCAGTCTGCTAGTGTAATCTAATAGCAGTTGCCTGCCTGCCAGCGTGTGTGCCAGGCTCACTTGCCAACTAGTGCCACCATTCATATCTGTTGTAACAGTAGTGTAATTTAAAAAAAAAATTGACTGTGAAACATCAGTCTGCTAGTGTAATCTAATTGCAGTTGCCTGCCTGCCAGCGTGTGTGCCAGGCCCACTTGCTAAGTGCAACCACTCATATCTGTTGTAACAGTAGTGTAAATTTTGTAAAAAAAAAACTTTTTTGACTGTGAAACATCAGTCTGCTAGTGTAATCTAATTGCAGTTGCCTGCCTGCCAGCATGTGTGCCAGGCCCACTTGCCAACTAGTGCCACCACTTATATCTGTTGTAAAAGTAGTGTAAATTAAAAAAAAAAAACTTTTTTGACTGTGAAACATCAGTCTGCTAGTGTAATATAATATCAGTTGCCTGCCTGCCTGCCTGCCTGCCAGCGTGTGTGCCAGGCCCACTTGCCAACTAGTGCCACCATTCATATCTGTTGTAACAGTAGTGTAATTTTTTTTTAAAAAAAACTTTTTTGACTGTGAAACATCAGTCTGCTAGTGTAATATAATTTCAGTTGCCTGCCTGCCTGCCTGCGTGTGTGCCAGGCCCACTTGCCAATTAGTGCCACAATACATATCTGTTGTAACAGTAGTGTAAATTAAAAAAAAAAAAAAACTTTTTTGACTGTGAAACATCAGTCTGCTAGTGTAATCTAATAGCAGTTGCCTGCCTGCCAGCGTGTGTGCCAGGCTCACTTGCCACCTAGTGCCACCACTCATATCTGTTGTAACAGTAGTGTAATTTAAAAAAAAAATTGACTGTGAAACATCAGTCTGCTAGTGTAATCTAATTGCAGTTGCCTGCCTGCCAGCGTGTGTGCCAGGCCCACTTGCTAAGTGCAACCACTCATATCTGTTGTAACAGTAGTGTAAATTTTGTAAAAAAAAAACTTTTTTGACTGTGAAACATCAGTCTGCTAGTGTAATCTAATTGCAGTTGCCTGCCTGCCAGCATGTGTGCCAGGCCCACTTGCCAACTAGTGCCACCACTTATATCTGTTGTAAAAGTAGTGTAAATTAAAAAAAAAAAACTTTTTTGACTGTGAAACATCAGTCTGCTAGTGTAATCTAATATCAGTTGCCTGCCTGCCTGCCTGCCAGCGTGTGTGCCAGGCCCACTTGCCAACTAGTGCCACCATTCATATCTGTTGTAACAGTAGTGTAATTTTTTTTAAAAAAAACTTTTTTGACTGTGAAACATCAGTCTGCTAGTGTAATCTAATTGCAGTTGCCTGCCTGCCAGCATGTGTGCCAGGCCCACTTGCCAACTAGTGCCACCACTTATATCTGTTGTAAAAGTAGTGTAAATTTAAAAAAAAAAACTTTTTTGACTGTGAAACATCAGTCTGCTAGTGTAATCTAATATCAGTTGCCTGCCTGCCTGCCTGCCTGCCAGCGTGTGTGCCAGGCCCACTTGCCAACTAGTGCCACCATTCATATCTGTTGTAACAGTAGTGTAATTTTTTTAAAAAAAAAAACTTTTTTGACTGTGAAACATCAGTCTGCTAGTGTAATATAATTTCAGTTGCCTGCCTGCCTGCCTGCGTGTGTGCCAGGCCCACTTGCCAATTAGTGCCACAATACATATCTGTTGTAACAGTAGTGTAAATTAAAAAAAAAAAAACTTTTTTGACTGTGAAACATCAGTCTGCTAGTGTAATCTAATTGCAGTTGCCTTCCTGCCAGCATGTGTGCCAGGCCCACTTGCCAACTACTGCCACCACTCATATCTGTTGTAACAGTAGTGTAAATTTAAAAAAAAAAACTTTTTTGACTGTGAAACATCAGTCTGCTAGTGTAATATAATATCAGTTGCCTGCCTGCCTGCCTGCCTGCCAGCGTGTGTGCCAGGCCCACTTGCCAACTAGTGCCACCATTCATATCTGTTGTAACAGTAGTGTAATTTTTTTTTAAAAAAAACTTTTTTGACTGTGAAACATCAGTCTGCTAGTGTAATATAATTTCAGTTGCCTGCCTGCCTGCCTGCGTGTGTGCCAGGCCCACTTGCCAATTAGTGCCACAATACATATCTGTTGTAACAGTAGTGTAAATTAAAAAAAAAAAAAACTTTTTTGACTGTGAAACATCAGTCTGCTAGTGTAATCTAATAGCAGTTGCCTGCCTGCCAGCGTGTGTGCCAGGCTCACTTGCCAACTAGTGCCACCACTCATATCTGTTGTAACAGTAGTGTAATTTAAAAAAAAAATTGACTGTGAAACATCAGTCTGCTAGTGTAATCTAATTGCAGTTGCCTGCCTACCAGCGTGTGTGCCAGGCTCACTTGCTAAGTGCCACCACTCATATCTGTTGTAACAGTAGCGTAAATGTTTAAAAAAAACTTTTTTGACTGTAAAACATCAGTCTGCTAGTGTAATCTAATAGCAGTTGCCTGCCTGCCAGCGTGTGTGCCAGGCCCACTTGCCAACAAGTGCCACCAGTCATATCTGTTGTAACAGTATTTAAAAAAAAAAATTTAAAACTTTTTTGACTGTGAAACATCAGTCTGCTAGTGTAATCTAATTGCAGTTGGCTGCCTGCCAGCGTGTGTACCAGGCCCACTTGCCAACTAGTGCCACCACTCATATCTGTTGTAACAGCAGTGTAAATTTAAAAAATAAAAACTTTTTTGACTGTGAAACATCAGTCTGCTAGTGTAATCGAATTGCAGTTGCCTGCCTGCCAGTGTGTGTGCCAGTCCCACTTGCCAACTAGTGCCACCACTCATGTCTGTTGTAACAGTAGTGTAAATTTTTTTTAAAAAATTACTTTTTTGACTGTGAAACATGTCTGCTAGTGTAATCTAATTGCAGTTGCCTGCCTGCCAGCATGTGTGCCAGGCCCACTTGCCAACTAGTGCCACCATTCATATCTGTTGTAACAGTAGTGTAAATTGAAAAAAAAAAAAACTTTTTTGACTGTGAAACATCAGTCTGCTAGTGTAATCGAATTGCAGTTGCCTGCCTGCCAGCGTGTGTGCCAGTCCCACTTGCTAACTAGTGCCACCACTCATATCTGTTGTAACAGTAGTGTAATTTTTTTAAAAAAAAACTTTTTTGACTGTGAAACATCAGTCTGCTAGTGTAATCAAATTGCAGTTGCCTGTCTGCCTGCCAGCGTGTGTGCCAGGCCCACTTGCCAACTAGTGCCACCACTCATATCTGTTGTAACAGTAGTGTAAATTTAAAAAACAAAAACTTTTTTGACTGTGAAACATAAGTCTGCTAGTGTAATCGTATTGCAGTTGCCTGCCTGCCAGCGTGTGTGCCAGTCCCACTTGCCAACTAGTGCCTCCACTCATATCTGTTGTAACAGTAGTGTAAATTTTTTTTAAAAAAACTTTTTTGACTCTGAAACATCAGTCTGCTAGTGTAATCTAATTGCAGTTGACTGCCTGTCAGCGTGTGTGCCAGGCCCACTTGCCAACTAGTGCCACCACTCATATCTGTTGTAACAGTAGTGTAAATTTAAAAAAAAAAACTTTTTTGACTGTAAAACCTCAGTCTGCTAGTGTAATCGAATTGCAGTTGCCTGCCTGCCAGTGTGTGTGCCAGGCCCACTTGCCAACTAGTGCCACCACTCATATCTGTTGTAACAGTAGTGTAATTTTTAAAAAAAAAAAAAACTTTTTTGACCGTGAAACATATCTGCTAGTGTAATCTAATTGTAGTTGCCTGCCTGCCAGCGTGTATGCCAGGCCCACTTGCCAACTAGTGCCACCACTCATATCTGTTGTAACAGTAGTGTAAATTTAAAAAAAAAAAACTTTTTTGACTGTGAAACATCAGTCTGCTAGTGTAATCGAAATGCAGTTGCCTGCCTGCCAGCGTGTGTGCCAGTCCCACTTGCCAACTAGTGCCACCACTCATAACTGTTGTAACAGTAGTGTAATTTAAAAAAAAAAAAAACTTTTTTGACTGTGAAACATCAGTCTGCTAGTGTAATCGAATTGCAGTTGACTGCCTGCCAGCGTGTGTGCCAGGCCCACTTGCCAACTAGTGCCACCACTCATATCTGTTGTAACAGTAGTGTAAATTTAAAAAAAAAAAACTTTTTTGACTGTGAAACATAAGTCTGCTAGTGTAATCGTATTGCAGTTGTCTGCCTGCCAGCGTGTGTGCCAGTCCCACTTGCCAACTAGTGACACCACTCGTATCTGTTGTAACAGTAGTGTAAATTAAAAAAAAAAAATTTGACTGTGAAACATCAGTCTGCTAGTGTAATCTAATTGCGGTTGCCTGCCTACCAGCGTGTGTGCCAGGCTCACTTGCTAAGTGCCACCACTCATATCTGTTGTAACAGTAGCGTAAATGTTTTAAAAAAAACTTTTTTGACTGTAAAACTTCAGTCTGCTAGTGTAATCTAATAGCAGTTGCCTGCCTGCCAGCGTGTGTGCCAGGCCCACTTGCCAACTAGTGCCACCAGTCATATCTGTTGTAACAGTATTTTAAATTTTTTTAAAAAAACTTTTTTGACTGTGAAATATCAGTCTGCTAGTGTAATCTAATTACAGTTGACTGCCTGCCAGCGTGTGTGCCAGGCCCACTTGCCAACTAGTGCCACCACTCATATCTGTTGTAACAGCAGTGTAAATTAAAAAAAAAAAACTTTTTTCACTGTGAAACATCAATCTGCTAGTGTAATCGAATTGCAGTTGCCTGCCTGCCAGTGTGTGTGCCAGTCCCACTTGCCAACTAGTGCCACCATTCATATCTGTTGTAACAGTAGTGTAATTTTTTTTTTTCAAAATAACTTTTTTGACTGTGAAACATCAGTCTGCTAGTGTAATCAAATTGCAGTTGCCTGCCTGCCAGTGTGTGTGCCAGTCCCACTTGCCAACTAGTGCCACCATTCATATCTGTTGTAACAGTAGTGTAATTTAAAAAAAAAAAAACTTTTTTGACTGTGAAACATGTCTGCTAGTGTAATCTAATTGCAGTTGCCTACCTGCCAGCGTGTGTGCCAGGCCCACTTGCCAACTAGTGCCACCACTCATATCTGTTGTAACAGTAGTGTAAATTTTAAAAAAAAAAAACTTTTTTGACTGTGAAACATCAGTCTGCTAGTGTAATCGAATTGCAGTTGCCTGCCTGCCAGCGTGTGTGCCAGTCCCACTTGCTAACTAGTGCCACCACTCATATCTGTTGTAACAGTAGTGTAATTTTTTTAAAAAAAAACTTTTTTGACTGTGAAAAATCAGTCTGCTAGTGTAATCGAATTGCAGTTGCCTGCCTGCCTGCCAGCGTGTGTGCCAGGCCAACTTGCCAACTAGTGCCACCACTCATATCTGTTGTAACAGTAGTGTAAATTTAAAAAACAAAAACTTTTTTGACTGTGAAACATAAGTCTGCTAGTGTAATTGTATTGCCGTTGCCTGCCTGCCAGCGTGTGTGCCAGTCCCACTTGCCAACTAGTGCCACCACTCATATCTGTTGTAACAGTAGTGTAAATTTTAAAAAAAAAAAAACTTTTTTGACTGTGAAACATCAGTCTGCTAGTGTAATCTAATAGCCAACCCGCAGGTGCCGTCGTGGTCGTGGTGCTGTGATTCCCTTTGGCCATAGAATAATGCCCAGTGTTAGGCCACGTACCATGAACACGAAAAGTTCTGATGAAATAGTTGACTTTATAACACAGGACACCCAATCTTCTACAGCTTCTGCTCATAACCTTGACGCACCATCCTCCTCCTCTAGCTTAGCTTCGGGCACCTCTCAACTTACCACTCGCCCGCCTGCCACCACAACCAACACTAGCATCACAGCCGCCTCACTTGATCTGTCAGAGGAGTTATGTACACCTCAGTGTGAAGAAATGAGTGATACGCAACCATCATTGACAGAGGATGTAGATAACTGTGATATGTCTCAGTCAGGCAGCATTACAGACATGGACGACACACAGTGTGATGATGATGTTGTACCCGCCGTTGCTTCCGTTGTTGAGTTGTAAGATACAAGTGAAGGGGTTGATGATGACGATGCGTCCGTGGATGTCACGTGGGCGCCCGGTAGAAGAGAAGAAGAACAGGGAGAAAGTTCAGATGGGGAGACAGAGAGGAGCAGGAGGAGGAGACAAGCAGGGGGAGGTCGTCGCAAGGAGCTAGTGGCACAGTCAGACAGCATGCATTGGCACCCGGGGTCAGACAGACAGCACGCCAATCAATGCATGCTGTTGCCAACACCAGAATGCCATCATCGCAGAGCTCAGCAGTGTGGCATTTTTTTTATGTGTCTGCCTCTGACAACAACAATGCCAATTGCAACCTGTGCCAAAAGAAACTGAGTCGTTTGAAGTCCATCACCCACCTAGGTACAACTGCTTTGCGAAGGCACATGATCTCACATCACAAACGCCTACGGGATGAACACAAGAGGACAAGCAGCACACAAACTCAAAGCCACCATCCTCCTCCTGGTCCAGCATCTTCAGCCACGTCAACCACTGCTGTGCTCCTTGCCCCCTCTCAACCATCCGCCAATCCGTCTCTCTTCCGGAGCAGTTCCTGCTCATCTGCCCACAGTCAGGTGTTTGTCAATGACATTTTTTAGCGTAAGAAGCCAATGTCACCAAGTCACCCCCTTGCCCGGCGTCTGACAGCTGGCTTGTCGGAACTCTTAGCCCGCCAGCTTTTACCATACAAGCTGGTGGAGTCTGAGGCGTTCAAAAAATTTGTAGCTATTGGGACACCGCAGTGGAAGGTACCCAGCCGAAATTTCTTTGCACAAAAGGCAATCCCCAACCTGTACTTGATTGTGCGAAAGGAAGTAATGGCATGTCTGGCACACAGTGTTGGGGCAAGGGTCCATCTGACCACTGATAGCTGGTCTGCAAAGCATGGTCAGGGCAGGTATAACACCTACACTGCGCATTGGGTAAACCTGCTGACGGCCGCCAAGCATGGAATGCGTGGCTCTGCAGAGGAGTTGGTGACACACGCCACGACTTGCAGGCAGGCCTGCTGCCATCTCCTCTACTCCTCCTACTCCACATCAACGGCACCCCCCCAGCTCCCCAGGTACTATTCCACATCCCGGATATGGCAGTGTCACGCCGTCTTGGGGTTGATTTGCCTGAAAGCAGAGAGTCACACCGCAGCAGCACTTCTGTCCGCCCTGAACACACAGGTGGATCAGTGGTTGACTCCGCACCAACTGGAGATCAGCAAAGTGGTTTCTGACAACGGAAGTAATTTGGTGGCGACATTGAAATTGGGCAAGTTGACACATGTGCTGTGCATGGCACATGTGTGTATTCTGATTGTTCAACGCTTCCTGAAGCAGGCCAGGAAGGTGTGTGGCCATTTCAGGCATTCCTACACAGCCATGGTGCACTTGTCAGATATCCAGCGGCAAAACAACCTGCCAGTGAGGCGCTTGATTTGCGACAGCCCGACACATTGGAATTCAACACTCCTAATGTTCGACTGCCTGCTCCAACAATAAAAAGCCGTTAACGAGTATTTGTATGACCAGGGTGCTAGGACAGCCTCTGGGGAGCTGGGAATTTTTTTGCCACGTTACTGGACGCTCATGCGCAATGCCTGTAGGCTCATGCGTCCTTTTCAGGAGGTGACAAATGCTCATGCGCAATGCCTGTATGCTCATGCGTCCTTTTCAGGAGGTGACAAACCTAGTCAGTCGCACCGAAGGCACCATCTGCGACATCATACCATTTGTTTTCTTCCTGGAGCGTGCCCTGTGAAGAGTGCTGGATCAGGTTATAGATGAGCGTGAAGAGGAAGAGTTGTGGTCACCATCACCACCAGAAACAGCCTTATCAGCATCGCTTGCTGGACCAGCGGCAACGCAGGAAGAGGATTGTGAGGAAGAGGAGTCAGACAAGGAATGTGGCTTTGAGGAGCAGGAGGAAGACCAAGCACAACAGGCATCCCAGGGTGCTCGCTGTCACCTATCTGGTACCCGTGGTGTTGTACGTGGCTGGGGGGAAGAAGATACCTTCAGTGAGATCACTGAGGATGCGGAACGGGACATGTGTAGCTCGGCATCCAACCTTGTGCAAATGGGGTCAACATGCCTGTTGAGGGACACTCGTATAAAAAAGCTGAAGGAGAACAAACTGTACTGGGTGTCCACGCTACTAGACCCCCGGTATAAGCATAAAGTGCTTGAAATGTTACCGAATTCCCGCAAGTCGGAAAGGATGGAGCAGTTCAAAAATAAATTAAAAAGTATGCTTTACACAGCGTATAAGGGTGATGTCACAGCACAACGGGAATCTAACAGGGGAAGAGGTGAAAGTAATACTCCTCCCATGACCACGCCAGCAAGGACAGGCCGCTTTACAGACGTGTTGTTGATGGAGGACATGTGGACCTTTTTAACTCCTATGCATCGCCACAGCCCTTCAGGGTTCAGCCTCAGAGAATGACTCAACCGATAGGTAGCAGACTACCTCGCCTTCACTGCAGATCTCGACACTCTGAGGAGCGATGAACCCCTTGACTACTGGGTGTGCAGGCTTGACCTGTATCCTGAGCTATCCCAATTTGCCATAGAACTTCTGGCCTGCCCCGCTTCAAGTGTCCTGTTGGAAAGGACCTTCAGTGCAGCAGGAGGTATTGTCAAAGAGAAGCAAAGTCGCCTAGGTCAAAAAAGTCTCGATTACCTCAACTTTATTAAGATGAATGAGGGATGGATCCCGAAGGGACTGACATTGGGCGATACATTCAAGTAAAAAATGGCCTGTTGAGATGAGTTGCCTTGGGCTAAAAATGGTCCACACTCTGCTGTATTTTATCTCCTAATGCAGGATGACTTGCGTGACTTATCCGCCACCAACTAGGGTTCAAGCCACCATGTTTTAGGGCACTTTCTGCCAGGGAAACAAACATCAATTTTTCTGGCCGCTGCTACAGCAGCGTCTGCAACAATACCTAATTTTTCAGGCATGTGTACATGCCAAATTTTTCTGGCCTCTAGTGCTGCACTGTGGCTTCAAAAATCAAACCAAAAAAAGGCACATAACAGGGATTAAACTGATAGGAATAGTACTACTTAACACACCACTCCTATCTGGTGGCACATTAGATTGCACGCGCAGTGCCCCAAATTTGAAGTAGGAGGACCGACAAAGCATCTTTTTCCATCTCCCGGTGTGGTATTGTGAGCTTTGTAAATCAGGAAACAAGTATTTATGGCAATAGTTATGAAGGTTAGCCCTAAAATTAGAGCTTGTTGCTCTTTTTTGTATTAATCAGAAAACAACTTCTATGTAGCCTGATTAAACAATATGATACATTTAATATATGATGAATTTTAGTATTAACTACAAACTTATGTGTTAATAAAGATAAGGATATAATAATGAGATACATATCATATGTTCAATATATATCGAAAGGAAGCCACAGAAGGAGTAGATATACTGACATGGTCTGAATCAGTAATGATAGTTACAAAAATAGAACTCCTTTACTTCACGCAATCACACACATCCTAAAATATTTACAAGTTCAGACACTCCGCAGACACACATTTTTTGTTTGTAATGGATATTGCGGATAATAGGATTTGCCCAATAATTCAGAATGGTGACAACAACATGCAGGTAAGAAGCTTAAAGGCTTTAGTTTGGTTCGTGTACGTTACCACCTTAAGGACCGTGAGTGTTCCGTTACCGCATTGGGAGATCCGTGTCTGGGACAGGCAGCGTGTGTGAATGCGGCTTACTTCCGGGTAGCGGTAAAAAAGTAGATCCGGCCGTTCAGTGATCCAGACTCGGTAATAACAAAGTTGTAACAAAAACATATGAGATTCAAAAAGGTAACAAAAGTAAGTATTGGAACGATACTTAGCACAGAATACAAGTGATAGGAGACCTGAAATAGGAATAGCTACATCAGAGTAGGTATGACTTCAATAATTAGGCAGTAAATGAATGCAACAGGTAGTCCTTAAATAGGAAGGAGATCACATAGGAGGAGTTAGAGTTAAAGGTATACCACATCTCCCCCCCTTCAAGGAAGCACCCCAGGGGATTCCAAACTAGGTTTCTCAGGATAGCGGCGATGAAAATTCTGCAGAAGACGGGGAGTGCGAAGATCAGAATGAAGTTGCCAAGAGTTATCCTCTGAACCATAACCCTTCCATTTCACAAGGTACTCCAACCTTCGTCTATGGATCCTAGAATCCAACACAGCTTCAACCTCATACTCCTCTCGATCATCAATGACTATCGGAGGTGGTCTAGACAAGGAGAGGGACTGAGGTGAAGGAAGATATGGCTTCAGCAAAGAGACGTGGAAAGAGGGGTGAATTTTAAAATCCTGAGGAAGCTCCAATCTCAAAGCATTTGGGTTGATTATTTTAGACACCTTAAAAGGACCCAAATATTGATTAGCTAGCTTTTTGCTAGGAACGGAAAGTTTAAGATTCTTTGTTGATAGCAGAACTAAATCTCCAATTTGATAGGTAGCACCTGCTGTATGATGGGTATCATACAACCTTTTCTGATATTCTTTGGCTTCTGAAAGATGTTTTTTCAGGATGTCCAGCCTTTCATGTAAATTAGTCGCAAAATCCAATGCAGAGGGTGAGTTCACTTGTTGAGAACTCAAAGAGATGGTGGTAGGATGATATCCGTAAGTAACAAAGAATGGGGATAATTTAGTTGATGAAGAAGTGGTATTATTATAACAGAACTCTGCCAAAGGTAGATAAGATGACCAATCATCCTGAAGATGAGATATGTAGCAGCGAAGATATTGCTCAAGGGTTTGGTTAAGTCGTTCCGTGAGACCATTTGTCTGGGGGTGAAATGCAGTCGAGTATCGTGAATCAATCTGGATTAGCTTGCATAAAGATTTCCAAAAATTAGAGGTAAACTGAGTACCACGGTCAGTTATAATAACTTTAGGCAATCCATGCAAGCGAACTATATTGTCTAAGAAAACATGAGCTGTTGTGAAAGCTGTAGGAAGACCTTTTAATGGAATGTAATGAGCCAGTCTTGTTAAATGGTCAATGACAACTAAGATAGTATTGTATTGATGGGATTCAGGTAATTCAACAATAAAGTCCATTGATATGGTACTCCAGGGTTTGTCAGGAATAGGCAGAGGAGACAAAAGACCTGATGGTCTTTTGTGAACTAACTTATTTCTGGCGCAGGTATCACAATGTTTTACATAATTTGTTATATAAGTATTCATGAGTGGCCACCAATAATTTCTACTAGTTAGGTCAATAGTTTTAGAAATACCTGGATGACCCGCAAGTGTCCCATCATGGGTTTGTTTAAGGATGGAAGATCTCATTTGTTGGGGGATGTAAAGTTTAGATTTATGGTAAAAAAGACCAGTATTGGAATCTTTCTGACAGTCTATTCCATGTGGTGGTTCATGCTTTAATTCTTTTAATATATCTTCTTCCAAAGGTGTAAGTAAACCTATAATCTTTTCTTTTGGAATGATTTGGTTGATTTGATCTTGAGTGTCTTGATCATGTTGTCTAGAGAGAGCATCGGCTTTGGTATTCAAGTGTCCCGGTCTGTATGTTAGAAGAAAATTAAAACGATCAAAAAATATCGACCATCTTGCTTGGCGTGCAGACAAAGTCTTACTTGTCTTTAGGAATTCAAGATTTTTATGGTCGGTAAAAATCTTAAAAGGCAGTTTGGAACCTTCTAATAAATGTCTCCAGTGTTCTAGGGCACGTTTTATAGCTAGAAGTTCTTTATCTCCTATGCTATAGTTTTTCTCAGCGCTAGTCAACATCTTCGAATAAAAAGCAATAGGATGAATTTCAGTCATGTTTTTATCCTGTTGTGATAATACTGCACCGATACCTGAGTCAGATGCATCTACTTCAAGAATAAATTCCAAATCAAAGTCTGGCATAGCTAAGATGGGTGCTGTGGTAAAATATTCTTTCAACTTGTTGAAAGCTTGACTTGCGGATTCTGTCCATTTAAATCTTTGTTTTTCACTAGTAAGTGCTGTTAATGGTTTAACGATTGAAGACATTTTTTTAATAAACTTTCTATAAAAGTTCGCAAAACCAATGAATCGCTGTACAGATTTTGTTGAAGTGGGAGTAGGCCAATTCAAAATTGCTGATACCTTCTCCGGATCCATTTGTATTTTGTTGGGACTGATGATGTAACCCAAGAATTTTATTTCTGTAACATGAAAAGAACATTTTTCCAATTTAGCATATAATTTGTGTTCTTTTAAACGAGTTAATACCCAGCGTACATGTTTTTCATGTTCCTGTGGTGTTCTAGAATAAATTAGGATGTCATCAAGGTATATTATGACACAAACGTCAATCAGGTCTCGGAATATCTCGTTTATAAAAAACTGAAAAGTTGCTGGGGCATTACTCAGACCGAAAGGCATTACATTATACTGAAAAAGGCCATATCTAGTCCGGAATGCCGTCTTCCATTCGTGACCCTCTTTGATTCTAATCAAATTATAAGCCCCCTTTAAATCTAGTTTGGTGTAAATAGTGGCACCAGTTAGACGCTCCAAAAGTTCTGGTATTAAAGGTAAAGGGTATCTGTTTTTTATTGTGATGTTATTCAATGCCCTATAATCAATAATAGGTCTTATGGTACCATCCTTGTTTCTTACTAGAAACATTCCTGCAGCTGCAGGGGATGTGGAGTGTGAAATAAATCCCTTACGTAAATTTTCGTCTAGGTAATTTCTAATATATTGAAGTTCCTCTTGAGAGAGAGGATAGATCTTACCATGAGGGATTTTAGAACCAGGTATTATATCGATAGGGCAGTCAAAATCCCTATGGGGTGGAAGGTTTTCTGCCTCTTTTAAATTGAATACTTCTGCCAAATCCTGATAACACGAGGGTAAACCATTATCAAGTGACGCTATGGTTTGATGTGGGTAACAAGTCTTTGAACAAAAGGCAGAATCTAATGTTACCTTATTTGAAACCCAATTTATGTTTGGGTTGTGTTTCTTCAACCAAGGATACCCTAAGATGAGAGTATGCTGATGTATGGATATGAGATCAAAGGATAAATATTCAGTGTGTCCTTGGAATGATGTTACAAGCAGGGGAACAGTATGATGTGTGATAGGTCCTTGTTCTATGAATGAACCATCTATTAACTTAATGGAAACAGGGTTTTGTTTGCATATAACTGGTATTTTATTTTTATATACATAGGTGGAATCAATGTAATTGCCAGATGCTCCTGAATCAATTAATGCCTTGGTTTGGATATTTTTCTGGTCCCACTTTAAAGAAATGGACAAAGTCATATGGGTATCATTTGTAATGCTGTAAATAAAGTCACTGGTTATTGTCTTACCATTCTTTTGTTTTTTTAACATAGGACAAGTGGATACTGAATGTTCCTTGTGAGCACAGTATAAACAGAGGTTTTCCAACCTCCTTCTAATTTTTTCCTCTGGTGGCAGAGGTCCTCTAAGAACTCCAATCTCCATGGGGATAGCACTGCCATGAGCTCTGTCATGGCTTGTGGTGACTTGGTAAGGTTTCCTGGATGGGGTATCATAAGAGGCCCTCTCTGCTCTCCTTTCTCTCAAACATCGATCCAAAGAGGTGCTTAATTTGATAAGCCCCTCAAGAGTATCAGGGATCTCAAGACGTGAAAGTTCATCTTTGAGTGATTCAGACAACCCCAGACGATATTGATTCTTTAAACTGATTTCATTCCACTGAGAGTCCTCTGCCCACATCTGAAACTCAGTGGTATAATCTTCCACATTTCTCTTACCCTGTTTTAAAGACCTTAATCTCGTTTCAGCATTTATTTGAGTATTTGAGTCTTGATATAGACTAGTCAAAGCAGAAAAAAAATCCTGTAATGAATCTAGGATAGGGTTATTGTTGTCAAAAAACCTATTAGCCCAAGTCCTAGGTTCACCTTGTAAAAAAGATATTGTGGTACATACTTTAATCCGCTCAGTGTGATAAGTCTTAGGTCTAAGGGAGAATAATAAGTTACAGGCATTCTTAAATTCCCTGAACTCAGAACGTTTCCCTGAGAAAGGGTGTGGATAATTAATATGAGGTTCAGGTGGATCATGAGGTTTTTGTGAAACATAATCTTTAACTATAGTTTTAAGTGCAGCATTTTCAGTTTCCACTTCAGTTACTGCTCTTGCCAAATAATCAAGTTTGAGATAGACATTATTAAACTCCTTCTTTATTTCATTAGGATCCATAATAGTAAATATTTCAATCAAAAAAGATTTTGATTGTCTTTTGGGCCTGATTATTATGTGGTATTGTGAGCTTTGTAAATCAGGAAACAAGTATTTATGGCAATAGTTATGAAGGTTAGCCCTAAAATTAGAGCTTGTTGCTCTTTTTTGTATTAATCAGAAAACAACTTCTATGTAGCCTGATTAAACAATATGAGACATTTAATATATGATGAATTTTAGTATTAACTACAAACTTATGTGTTAATAAAGATAAGGATATAATAATGAGATACATATCATATGTTCAATATATATCGAAAGGAAGCCACGGAAGGAGTAGATATACTGACATGGTCTGAATCAGTAATGATAGTTACAAAAATAGAACTCCTTTACTTCACGCAATCACACACATCCTAAAATATTTACAAGTCCAGACACTCCGCAGACACACATTGTTTGTTTGTAATGGATATTGCGGATAATAGGATTTGCCCAATAATTCAGAATGGTGACAACAACATGCAGGTAAGAAGCTTAAAGGCTTTAGTTTGGTTCGTGTACGTTACCACCTTAAGGACCGTGAGTGTTCCGTTACCGCATTGGGAGATCCGTGTCTGGGACAGGCAGCGTGTGTGAATGCGGCTTACTTCCGGGTAGCGGTAAAAAAGTAGATCCGGCCGTTCAGTGATCCAGACTCGGTAATAACAAAGTTGTAACAAAAACATATGAGATTCAAAAAGGTAACAAAAGTAAGTATTGGAACGATACTTAGCACAGAATACAAGTGATAGGAGACCTGAAATAGGAATAGCTACATCAGAGTAGGTATGACTTCAATAATCAGGCAGTAAATGAATGCAACAGGTAGTCCTTAAATAGGAAGGAGATCACATAGGAGGAGTTAGAGTTAAAGGTATACCACACCCGGTTCCTAAAATCCATGCCATATACACGTCCCCTGATAGGGGATGTAACAGGGATTATATTGATAAGAATAGTACTACTTAACACAACACTCATATCTGTTGTCACAGTCGCTTGCACGCATAGTACCACTAATGAAAAAAAAAATGACAGGCAGAGGCAGGCCACCCCACAGGGGCCGTCGTGGTCGTGGTGCTGTGATTCCCTTTGTCCCTAGAATAATGCCCAGTGTTCAGAGGCCACATACCCTGAACTCGAAAACTTCGGAGCACATAGTTGACTGGCTAACACAGGACACCCAATCTTCTACAGCTGTGTCTGTCAAGGTGTCTGTCAAGGACATGTTTGAGCGTTAGAAGCCAATGTCACAAACTTACCCCCTTGCCCGGCGTCTGACAGCTGGCTTGTTTGATCTCTTAGCCCGCCAGCTTTTACCATACAAGCTGGTGGAGTCTGAGGCAAATTTGTAGCTATAGGGACACCGCAGTGGAAGGTACACGGCCAAAATTTCATAAATCAATGCCATATACACGTCCCCTGATGGGGGACGTAACAGGGATTAAACTGATAAGAATAGTACTACTTAACATACCACTCATATCTGGTAGCACAGTAGATTGCACGCGCAGTGCCCCAAATTCAGAGCCTCTGGCCCGCAACTGCCTCTGGGAACCTTACCATGGGTCCCAGACCGCCCGTCTTGTAATTCTCTGTCTGGGAAATTATCTATCTATCAAATCTATCTATTTATCTAGCAAATCTATCTATCTATCTATCTATCTATCTATCTATCTATCTATTGTATCTATCATCAAATGTATCTATTGCATCTATTGATCTATCTATCTAATCTATGTATCTATCTATCTATCTATCTCGTGGCCGGACCGACCAAACATCTTTTTCCATCTCCCGGTTCCTGAAATCATCTCCGGGTTCCTAAAATCGATGCCATACCTGTACTCGATTGTGCAAAAGGAAGTAATGGCATATGGGGTCTTTCATGCTGTCTTGCCTGTTGAGGGATCCTCGTATAAAATGGCTGAAGGAGAACGACCTGTACTGGGTGTCCAAGCATCTTTTTCCATCTCCCGGTTCCTAAAATCATCTCTGGGTTCCTAAAATCGATGCCATATACACGTCCCCTGATAGGGGACATAACAGGGATTAAACTGCTAAGAATAGTACCAGTTAACACACCACTCCTATCTGGTGGCACAGAAGATTGCACGCAGTGCTCTGACAAAATGCAGAAGGACATTTGGCAGACAGACATTTGGCAGATGGACATTTGGCAGACGGACATTTGGCAGACGGACATTTGGCCGACAGGCAAAAAGCTAAAGAATGTTCCGATTTCAGCCAAGGGCAGATACACAGAGTGCTCTGTTCTAATCAGAGCCTCTGGCACCGCAACTGCCTCTGGGAACCTTACCATGGGTCCCAGACCGCCCGTCTTGTAATTCTCTGTCTGGGAAATTATCTATCTATTAAATCTATCTATTTATCTATCAAGTCTATCTATCTATTGTATCTACCATCAAATGTATCTATTGCTTCTATTGATCTATCTATCTAATCTATGTATCTATCTATCTATCTCGTGGCCGGACCGACCAAGCATCTTTTTCCATCTCCCGGTTCCAAAAATCATCTCGGGGTTCCTAAAATTGATGCCATATACACGTCCCCTGATAGGGGACGTAACAGGGATTAAACTGATAAGAATAGTACTAGTTAACACACCACTCCTATCTGGTGGCATATTAGATTGCACGCGCAGTGCCCCAAATTGGAAGTAGGAGGAATGACCAAGCATCTCATCTCTGTGTGATTCCTGTTCTTGTAGGACAGTTAATGGGTCAGTCATGTTGCACAGCTCCTCAATGTGACAAATCTTCCTGGTTAGCTCGTTGTTCTCTTTTTCCAAGCTGCTGGATCAGATCAGAGATTGTGAGTAAAATCTGCTCCTGCTGCTGGGTGATCTCACTCAGGACTCGCTTCTCTAGGTCTTCCAGCTGTTTCCTGATGTCCCTAATCAGGGCAGTCAGTCTCTCTGTTACACCAGCTGCTTTCTCTTGCACCCCTCTCCTGTGCTTCTGCAGACTCTGGACTCTTTTATCAGTCTCCTCTCTCTTTGTGGTCAGTTTCTGCAGAACATTTCTCAGTTTCCTTTTCTTCTTCTCAGAAGCCTCATTCAGCAGCTCGACCTGGTGTCCCATGTGCTCTCCTGCCAGGGAGCAGGACACACAGATACAGGCAGCATCCTCAGTGCAGTAATATAATAGGAGCATCTTGTGGGTGGAGCATTTTCTGTTACCCCAGGAAGTGATTGCACGTGCAGTGACATCAGTGAGGACAAGGAACGGGACATGGCTAGCTTGGTATCCAACCTTGTGCAAATGGGGAGTTTGCGGTTGTGCAAATGGACTGTTTGCGGTTGTTTGCTGTGCGTTAAACGGGGACTTTGGTCTGTCACTGTGAAGCGGGCGTAACCCTTACACTACCTGAACGATACAACATCATACCTGATTTTTTAAAGCACGTTATTCCAAACAATTTAGGAATTTTAGGTGATTTATGCCTTTTATGGATTAAAAGCAGACTCTGCATCAACTATGTAATTTTCCATGGGAGTTTTGCCATGGATCCCCCTCCGGCATGCCACAGTCCAGGTGTTAGTTCCCTTGAAACAACTTTTACATCACTTTTGTGGCCAGAAAGAGTCCCTGTGGGTTTTAAAATTTGCCTGCCTATTGAAGTCAATGGCGGTTTGCCCGGTTCGCCCGTTCGCAAACTTTTGTGGAAGTTCGCTGTTCGCGAACGCAAAATTTTAGGTTTGCGACATCACTAGCGTGCACGTGTCTGGAGAGCTATCTGGCAGCGGTTTTGCAAGAATGTTATACATTAGCAAGAGCTCTATGTGGCAGCTTTATTGCCTGCCATTTACTGCACCAGAAAGCTGCAGCATAGAATATAATGGTAACAAAGAGAAATTGATAATAGAAATACATTGGGCATTTTTTCAAAATTGTTTCCTTTGTCCAGATCATTAAAGAAAATGTTTAGGTTTCATATCCTTTTAAGTACTAGGTCCCTTTAACTACTAAAACATACTGATCAATATACTTGTATATTATTCCATACAATATAATTATTATTTTTTCACTGAAAATGGTAGCAGACAAGCAAAACTTTTAGGCACTGTTTATCTTTTCCCCGTAAGTTAATTTTAATGACCTTTAAAAACTGTTTCAAATTTAGCATCATTTTCAATTACCCTGTCTTACCAGTGTTCTGCATTTTGTGCAGTGTATCTTGCTTTGTAGAGAAGGTGACCTCACCCACTAAATGCTGAATGTTTCCATTTCAAATAGATGATATGTCCATTAATGCAATACATCACTACTACAGTAAATTTCTCTCCAACAGCTATTTTCAATATAGCTGATAGGGGACGTAACAGGGATTAAACTGATAAGAATAGTACTAGTTAACACACCACTCCTATCTGGTGGCATATTAGATTGCACGCGCAGTGCCCCAAATTGGAAGTAGGAGGAATGACCAAGCATCTCATCTCTGTGTGATTCCTGTTCTTGTAGGACAGTTAATGGGTCAGTCATGTTGCACAGCTCCTCAATGTGACAAATCTTCCTGGTTAGCTCGTTGTTCTCTTTTTCCAAGCTGCTGGATCAGATCAGAGATTGTGAGTAAAATCTGCTCCTGCTGCTGGGTGATCTCACTCAGGACTCGCTTCTCTAGGTCTTCCAGCTGTTTCCTGATGTCCCTAATCAGGGCAGTCAGTCTCTCTGTTACACCAGCTGCTTTCTCTTGCACCCCTCTCCTGTGCTTCTGCAGACTCTGGACTCTTTTATCAGTCTCCTCTCTCTTTGTGGTCAGTTTCTGCAGAACATTTCTCAGTTTCCTTTTCTTCTTCTCAGAAGCCTCATTCAGCAGCTCGACCTGGTGTCCCATGTGCTCTCCTGCCAGGGAGCAGGACACACAGATACAGGCAGCATCCTCAGTGCAGTAATATAATAGGAGCATCTTGTGGGTGGAGCATTTTCTGTTACCCCAGGAAGTGATTGCACGTGCAGTGACATCAGTGAGGACAAGGAACGGGACATGGCTAGCTTGGTATCCAACCTTGTGCAAATGGGGAGTTTGCGGTTGTGCAAATGGACTGTTTGCGGTTGTTTGCTGTGCGTTAAACGGGGACTTTGGTCTGTCACTGTGAAGCGGGCGTAACCCTTACACTACCTGAACGATACAACATCATACCTGATTTTTTAAAGCACGTTATTCCAAACAATTTAGGAATTTTAGGTGATTTATGCCTTTTATGGATTAAAAGCAGACTCTGCATCAACTATGTAATTTTCCATGGGAGTTTTGCCATGGATCCCCCTCCGGCATGCCACAGTCCAGGTGTTAGTTCCCTTGAAACAACTTTTACATCACTTTTGTGGCCAGAAAGAGTCCCTGTGGGTTTTAAAATTTGCCTGCCTATTGAAGTCAATGGCGGTTTGCCCGGTTCGCCCGTTCGCAAACTTTTGTGGAAGTTCGCTGTTCGCGAACGCAAAATTTTAGGTTTGCGACATCACTAGCGTGCACGTGTCTGGAGAGCTATCTGGCAGCGGTTTTGCAAGAATGTTATACATTAGCAAGAGCTCTATGTGGCAGCTTTATTGCCTGCCATTTACTGCACCAGAAAGCTGCAGCATAGAATATAATGGTAACAAAGAGAAATTGATAATAGAAATACATTGGGCATTTTTTCAAAATTGTTTCCTTTGTCCAGATCATTAAAGAAAATGTTTAGGTTTCATATCCTTTTAAGTACTAGGTCCCTTTAACTACTAAAACATACTGATCAATATACTTGTATATTATTCCATACAATATAATTATTATTTTTTCACTGAAAATGGTAGCAGACAAGCAAAACTTTTAGGCACTGTTTATCTTTTCCCCGTAAGTTAATTTTAATGACCTTTAAAAACTGTTTCAAATTTAGCATCATTTTCAATTACCCTGTCTTACCAGTGTTCTGCATTTTGTGCAGTGTATCTTGCTTTGTAGAGAAGGTGACCTCACCCACTAAATGCTGAATGTTTCCATTTCAAATAGATGATATGTCCATTAATGCAATACATCACTACTACAGTAAATTTCTCTCCAACAGCTATTTTCAATATATTTTGAAATACTAAGCAAAACAAGAAAATAATGGTGAACTAACTAAAACAAAATAGAAATGATGACTTCCTTAGAACCTAAGTCACTATGCAATAGTAAATAGTAAATCTTTTATTTCAGGCATGAATAGGTTTAAATCTATAAGTAATTGTTTTTAATGTTAAAATACAATTTAATGGAAGCATTTTTTATTCCAACTTAATTACAGTACTACAAATGTACAAGATCAGAAACAGCAAATTAACACAGAGCTACTTCAACATTGACTTAAAAAATGTAAAACATAAAGGGCTAGATTACAAATGGTGCAGTATAATGGGTTTCAAGAAAACACCAATAGAGTTAACCTTTATGCGCTATTCGGGTTGCACTGGTATTACAAGTAAAAAAAATAATGGTATTTTGCGCAAGCGGTAACCCGGCTAGTGCAATAATCTTAACATTCGATATTGTGTGCTCATACACGTATTCCCCTATAGAAGTCAATGGAGAAAAAAAAGTGGGGGAAAATATGAATATTTCATATTCCAATGTTCTTAACATAACAGAATATATTCTATTTATTCATAAATACATATTTCTACATATATCTGATTTGTTTTGCACAAATATATATTTATACCTTTATATATACAGTATATATAGAAGATTATATATAGGTATAGATACATACAGATATATATATATATATATATATATATATATAAAGGAACAAAAAGTAAACCTTATCCAGCAACCCCATTTTAAGCCTTAAAGGGACACTGAACCCACATTTTTTCTTTCGGGATTCAGATAGAGTATGCAATTTTAAGAAACTTTCTAATTTACACCTATTATCAATGTTTCTTTGTTCTCTTGATTTCTTTATTTGAAAAAGAAGGGCATCTAAGCTATTTTTTGGTTCAGGACCATGGAAAGCACTTGTTTATTTGTGGGTCAATTTATTCACCAATCAGCAAGAACAACCCAGTTTGTTCACCAAAAATGGGCTAGCATCTAGACTTACAGTCTTGCATTTCAAATAAAGATACCAAGAGAATGAAGAGAATTTGATAATAGGAGTCAATAAGAAAGTTGCTTAAAATTGCATGCTCTATCTGAATCACAAAATAAAAAATTTGGGTTCAGTGTCCCTTTAACCCCTTAATGACAACTGACGTACCAGGTACGTCATGCATTAACTAACAGTTAATGACAATGGACGTACCTGGTACGTCAGTTGTCTAAGAGAGTGCTGGAAGCAATCGCAATCGCTTCCAGCAGCTCTCAGGGTATTGCAGTGATGCCTCCATATGGAGGCATCCTGCAATACCATTTAGAAGACTCCGATGCAGAGAGAGCCACTCTGTGGCCCTCTCTGCACCGGTAGCGATGGTGCCGGTTCGTTGGTGGGTGGGAGCGTAACAGGGAGGCGGGTGGGCGGCCCATCGCTACCCGGCATCCGGTTCCTTGAAGTGCAATGTGCACGCCGGGTGCCGGGAGCGTGCGGGGGCGCGCATGCGCGTGCGCAATCGCGCGTGCGCGATCGCGCATTAGCTGGCACTGACACTGACACCAATGAGGAGGGAAGAGGGGGGGGGAAATATTTTTTTAAAAAATAATATAAAAGGATCTGGGAGGGGGAGGGGGATAGGGGTATTGTGGGGGGCTGCTACACTACAGAAAAAATAAAAAAAAGCAAAAGAACAAAAAACACTTGTTTTTGGGGCAAATTGGGTACTGGCAGACAGCTGCCAGTACCCAAGATGGCCGCAATTAGATAGGGGAGAGGGTTAGAGAGCTGGGGGGGGGGGGGATCATGGAGGTTGGGGCTAAGGCAGGAGTCCATCACAGCTAAAATATTTTATTTTTTTTAAAAAAAAACAAAAAAAACTCCTTTTATTTAGTACTGGCAGACTTTCTGCCAGTACTTAAGATGGCGGGGACATTTGTGGGGTGGGGGAGGGAAGAGAGCTGTTTGGGAGGGATCAGGGGGTGGGATGTGTCAGGTGGCAGGCTGATCTCTACCCTAAAGCTAAAATTAACCCTGCAAGCTCCCTACAACCTACCTAATTAACCCCTTCACTGCTGGGCATAATTTACGTGTGGTGCGCAGCAGCATTTAGCGGCCTTCTAATTACCAAAAATCAGTGCCAAAGCCATATAAGTCTGCTATTTCTGAACAAAGGGGATCCCAAAGAAGCTTTTACAACAATTTGTGCCATAATAGCACAAGCTGTTTGTAAATAATTTCAGTGAGAAACCTAAAATTGTGAAAAATGTAAAGTTTTTTTTTTATTTGCTCGCATTTGGCGGTGAAATGGTGGCATAAAATATACCAAAATGTGCCTAGATCAATACTTTGGGTTGTCTTCTAACAAAAAATATATACATGTCAAGGGATTTTCAGGTATTCCTGACAGATATCAGGGTTCCAATGTAACTAGCGCTAATTTTGAAAAAAAGTGGTTTGGAAATAGCGAAGTGCTACTTGTATTTATGGCCCTATAACTTGCAAAAAAAGCTAAGAACATGTAAACATTGGGTATTTCTAAACTCAGGACAACATTTAGAAACTATTTAGCATGGGTGTTTTTTGGTGATTGTAGATGTGTAACAGATTTTGGGGGTCAAAGTTAGAAAAAGTGTGTTTTTTTTCCATTTTTTCCTCATATTTTATTATTTTTTTTGTAGTAAATTATAAGACATGATGAAAATAATGGTATCTTTAGAAAGTCCATTTAATGGCGAGAAAAACGGTATATAATATGTGTGGGTACAGTAAATGAGTAAGAGGAAAATTACAGCTAAACACAAACACAGCAGAAATGTAAAAATAGCCATTGTCATTAAGGGTAAGAAAATTGAAAAATGGTCCGATCATTAAGGGGTTAATAAAAAAAATATATGTAAGAGCCTACAAATCCACAAATAGACACTACCACTGATATCTGGAAATAATATAGTAATTTATTATAATGTTAACCAGGGTGCACAAAGTGAACAAAAGAAAAAAAAAACACACATTAATTGGTCGAAGATACTAGCATATGCAATTCATTCATTACCCAAAGAACAGGGGTACCCAGAAAAATGTATAAATTATGCCGGCAAGTCAAAGGTATATATATATTTATAAATATATGAAAGGTTTATGAGAAAAACTTCCACATAATATTTCCTTAATATTGGACTGCAGCTTGCAAATATACGGCAACTGGTTCCTCCTGATAAAGACCTTCGCTCCCTATGTGGCTAAACAGAAAACGTCCAAGTGGGCTAATAAACAAACACTGTTGGGGGCATAGAAAATGGTTCACATATCACCCTGTGCTTCGTCCCATACCCTTACTTCTTTCCATAGAGCAAGTTAACATATGCCAAATGGGACAGGTAAGTAGATAAATCCCACAGGGAATCAATACTGACACTGAAACTATTACAGTGACCTCCTCCGTGTTATACAGGCAATAGACCACACTGAGCTTTACTTTCAGCATCTCTGTGTCTATTTGTGGATTTGTAGGCTTTTACATATATTTTTTTTATTAAGGCTTAATATGGGGTTGCTGGATAAGGTTCACTTTTTGTTCCTTTTTTAGATATACATTATTTTCTAAACCACCTTGCACCTTGCAGCCCACATTAACATTGGAATATTGTGGGCCCTTGACCATAGGCATTATATCCAGGGACAGCTTGTAAAAATATTGTAATATATATATATATATCTTTATAAATACACAGAACATGTTCTGCTATGTGCAGAACATTGGAATGTAAAATATTTACAGTAAATACACAGTTAAACATATATATATATATATATATGTGTGTGTGTGTGTATATATATATATATATATATATATATATATATATATATATATATATATACACACACACATACAAATACATCTTTAGCAATGCATCTGAATGTATCTCTTTGTTACAGTACTTTGGCATCTTTGAGCCCATATAACTTTTTTGTGCAATATTTTTTTGATATAATTTTTATTAGTTCAATTTATATAATGAGTGTAACTGTACTTTGTATTGTATTTTTGATGTGTTTTTTGCAACTTTTTAGTTTTGGCAAACAGTTAACCACAACTCTGAAATTGTGGTAAGGATTTATTTCCAATTCCACCCACTGAGAGAGGGTATACATTTTAATCACACATCTGTAATATCTAGTGTTTCAGTTTTTATCAAGGAATTGTCAAAGCAGTCATGTGATTCTTTCCAGTAGAAATCATAGATCAAGTGTTTTAGTTCTCTTCTTTCTTTTGTAACATGTTTTGTATCAAAACATGAGAACTGTTAGTTAAGATTAATAACACATATTTAAACTAACTCAATTCACGCATAGCAATACAGTAGCCCTACAGTCAGCTGAAAAGTGAGTGTTATTATCCACTTATGCATTTCCTTTGTTTTCTTTGTTTATAAGAAGCAGATACACTCTCTTGCGTCAGCAACCATAGTCGCCAACTGTCCCATTTTTCCCTGGACAGTCCAGTTTTTTGGCTTTCTGTCCCTATCTATTAACTCTGCCCCATGCTCAGTTCAGACTGTGTTGTTTAATAATACTTAGTGCAGAACAGTACTCTCTATGACTTCCTATTTTACTCTGTTATTACTCATTCCTTACTTTACGTAAGTTTTTCTTTTTCTGAAACCTGATCTGTGATCAGTTATGTTAAAGTGTAACAATGTGTAGGCATGTGTCAGGTAAGGGGGAGCCATGAGATATGTAATACCAGGGTAGGTAGAATACAATGTGTGAAGAAGTAAGGCATCAACATAGTTTTCCAGAATTTCGAACAAGAGTAATTTCCCCATTTATATACTGAGTCTTTACTTAGCAGGGGGTTAACGCACTAGGCTCTTCATGTGCTGGTACTGGAGTTCACAGAACATACACAAAATACAGATTTACTGGGGTATTTTGATGTCTATTAACCCACTGCCCAAAATCACTGCAGCAGCAAAGATAAAAAAAATATACTCTTTACCCCATAAAATGCCCCATGCAAGTGAAACCTTCAATAAAGTAATCTCCCGTGCACCAATGCACCGTTGGGAGCTAGCTAAACACATCAGGTGAGCCAATGACAAAAGACAAATGTCATCAATCACCAGTAGTGCATTGCTGTTGTTCAGGATATGTACATATTCTTTTCAACAAAAGTACCCAAGAGAACAAAATAAATTTCTTAGCAGAAGTGAATTTTAAAATGACATGTTCTTTCTGAATCATTAAAGATAAATGTAATTTTCTTAGCACTTCAAGAAATCAAGTATGACTAAATTATACTACTAGTACTTAATGTGCTTGTTTTGGGGGGTCAATTTGAGTGGGCAGAGCTATGTAAACAATAATAGGTGTGGCTCTGCTGCAAAGTGTCCCTTTTTTCAAATGTTGGCAAACTTTATCTGAAACCCACCTCCATTTTAAAATGAAGGTACATTATACATGTTTTTATATACTACACATGATTAAATATAATTTTCTGATTAATGAAAGTGCTTCATTATTTACCGTTCTTGTGGCCCCTGGAAAGGCTTTTGGACCTCTGTGCATGAGAAAACAAAGTTAGTCCAGAGCATGTGAATACATGGTGAAGAGCTTTTGAACCCCCATGAGGCACTAGCAAGGGGAGGGTTAGGGGGTTGGGGATAGGAGGTGAAAAAAGGAGAGAAATATAGATTGTTTCTCTTGGAGATCAATGTGTAAGAATTTGCTTACCTTCTCACATCACCTGGCAGGAGCACAGCGCCGGTACTCATCGCTAGATGGTGGACTTGCAGGAGCTGTTGAGGGTAGTGACCACATTGTCCCGGGAAAAAGGGGTTGGTAGGGTGCTCAAGCAGCTAAAGATGGCGGTGGGGCAGGTGGCAGGGCCCAGGGGAGAGAGTGGAGAAGCTGTTCAGGATCCAGGGGAGCAGAGGACTAGGCCCACACCGCCGGAGTGCCTGAGCCCAGCTGGAAAGCAGAAGAGACCTAGAGGTGAATTGGGCCACACAGGTGCGAGGAGTAGGAGAGAACGTGCAGCTTTAGCTGCAGCTGGAGAGGACCAGAGGAGCAGCAGGGAACCTGAGCGATTGGGGAGCAGAGTCTGGGCTGCAGCAGCTTGTGACTACGTGGAGGAATGATGCATAAGCGGGAAGTTATGGTAAGCCACACTGGGCCACCAATGTGTGTAGGACTGGTGACAGGGGGGCCACATGATGGTGGTAGGGGTGCTGGCAATTGCTCTGTGGTAAACTGCCTGCTGCTGGGGACTTATTGTGAGCAGGGTCTATAAGGTGGTAAGTAACAGGCTAAGGAAAGTGGGCCCCAAAGGGAAAATGGTGTGTACCCCCTGGGTGTCCAGGGGAGGTGGAATATTTGTGAGGAAGTTGCTCAATTTAGGGCTATGTAGTGGGAAATGCTGCCTGGGCTTTGTGGGTATTTTGTTTACAGTTATTTAAATATGTATGGTTACAATGTTTATATGTTTTATAATAAATGTGGAGCTGCTGCCTTTACACCCTATATTTGGTGTCAGTGTTTTACTATTGCATATATGGGGTCAAGTTTGCTCAGTTAGATTTTCCTATAGTCTCAAAAACCTGAAGTGTTTCTAAAAAACACATCTGTTGAAGGATGAATACAACTTGCTTTAAGACGTCTCTAGTACTTTTGTTTCTCTCTTCCTCAACTTCTGCATATACTTCCTTTAGAATGTAAGCTCACGAGTCCAGCTGTCTTTATGTAAAGATGGTTTACAGCTTATAGTGACTCAAGGGCAGGGCCCTCTATCCTTACGATTTATGTATATCTCTTCTGTTATTGTACTATATAACTGTATACTTAAAGGGACACTGTAGTCAAAAATGAATTCCTCTTAGCTAAAAACTATACATTAAAATAAGGACATTTGCAATGCCCATCACGTTTCAAATACTTACCGTTTGCAATAGTTTTGTCTCTGAAATTTTAATTTTTTCCAAACCCACAAAATTTCTATACTTTACCGATTTCCAATTCAGGCTGACAACTCCAGTTGGAAGATGGCGACTGTTAGACGCGATGCGCATGCGCAAGATAGGTAAAAGTCATAGAATATGCCACCATCTTATTTTAAGGTTTGGATGCCGCAGATACGCTTAATCGAAAGTGGATTAGAAGAATTTGATGCTCAGGAAACGTAAGTAGCTTGCATGTGAGCGCTTAGAGAATCTCCCTAGAATTAACGAGCAACTTTAAAAACTATTTACATTAATAGTTTGTAACACCCAACTCGATAGAAATGAATAATGATATTACATTTTAATTAATTCTACATGCATTATTTATTAGAAAAGAGAATCTCCCTAGAATGGACTTGCAAAATATATGATTATTATAAATAATATCATTCTATAATTATTACATTATAATTCGAATCACAGTTGTTAAAAATAGTATTAATAGTACTAATAGTATAAATATCTAAATAGTATAAATATATAAATCAATAAATATAAATATATTAATATAAATACAATAAATAGTATAAATATATAAACAGTATAATTAATATATAGATGTTAATATGCTCTCAAAATGAAATATGATGTGTATATATATATGTATATATATATATATATATATATATATATATAATTAGATTTATATATATAAAATATATAAAAAATAAGGATACATATATTATAATCAAATATTTTAAAAAATTTTTATATATATATATATATATATATATATATATATATATATATATATATATATATATATATATATATATATATATATAAATAACTTAATATTTTGTGCAGTTTGTTGATTTGTGAATCAGAGTTCAGCCAATGGAAGGAGAATGTTTGCATGTAAGATCATTTTCATGTTTTGATACCTATTGGGTTTAATAAGCTAACATTACCTGTATATTTAAAAAAAATAATTATCACCCAGTTCTACTAATTTCATAATGAATGCCTCACTTTGTCCACTTTAAATGACAAGAAATAATATTGGTAGGTCTTACAGTGCAAACATTTCAAAAGGCTCTAAATTAAATTTCAATAACTGACATTAATTTTATTATTTATATTATGCATATTAAAAATGACCAAATAAATTAATCATTAAAATTTAATTAATAAATAATTACATTTCTGAATAATATAAATATTTGGTTTGTGAAATATTAACAGTGAAAATTAAAAAGAGATAAAGAATAGTGTATCAATAGCATTATAACATAGTGACAAGGTAAACTACGTAGAATGGCTGGAGTACCTATTGAAATGATTTGTATTTAAAATGCGCATGCGTTATTTGGAATACAGTGTGGGTAATGTCAGCATTTGTGCCGCAATCTGCGCATGCAAGAGTATACAAATTGAATTACGCATGCGTAGGGTGACACAATATAATTATAATTACATGCGAAAACTCGCCATCCCATTGGTTACTGTGTTACACCGTGTACGGTCCATATTTGAGGGCTGCATGATGTGATGTCATTCGGATAAAATAAAATGTTCTTTTACAAAGAAATGGAGCTTCGTTTCAACACATAATAATAAGGTAGATTACATTTGTTTGATAAATGTAATTGAAAATATATGGTCAGTTTTGAATATAAAAACCAAAAGTTAGTAATCCTTTAATGTTACAGCAATGCGTAATATGTTGGCGCTTTATAAATAAACAATAATAATAATTAATGTATACAATGTATAAGGCTTCTAAAATATTGATCTGTGACCCTTGTGTGTTAGGAAGTTGGTCCTCACTGATATTCAGGATTTATTAGATGTTGGTATTAGTAAGCAATGCTCAATAGTTATAGATCTACCTCTAAATCAAGAATATATAAATACATATTTCTCATCATACCATAAATTTAAACTACTTAAATATTTTCATTTATAACTTGTGGTACAGCATTTAATCATTTCAGTTTCAATATGAGTAAATATTTAAGTGATTTTACCTAAAGCTTTTGATAACCTATTTAATAACACTTCTATGACTCTGATCACAATTAATTTTTATGGTACTTATCTTGACCAGCTCACAATCCTAATAACAAATACCTCTAATAAAAGTATATGTTCTTTTTATGATATTTACCTTGAAAAACATAATACACAGTTAAAGGACCAGTCAACACAGTAGATGTGCATAATCAACAAATGCAAGATAACAAGACAATGCTCTAGCACTTAGTCTGAACTTCAAATGAGTAGTAGATTTGTTTTTGACAATTTTAAAAGTTATGTCTTTTTCCACTCCCCCTGTACCATGTGACAGCCATCAGCCAATCACAAATGCATACACATACCATGTGACAGCCATCAGCCATTCACAAATGCATACACACTTATTCTTGCACATGCTCAGTAGGAGCTGGTGACTCAAAAAGTTTAAATATAAAAAGACTGTGCACATTTTGTTAATGGAAGTAAATTGGAAAGTTGTTTAAAATGGCATGCTCTATCTGGATAATGAAAGTTTAATTTTGATTGAGTGTCCCTTTAATGAAGCTTAACCAACATCAGTCAAACTCAGTAAATATATAATGGGACTTAACAGGCTCAAATAAATTTACTGTAGAATATTGGCACTTATCATTCTCTAATACTATTTATTACACCATTAATGACACTAAATTTAATTTATTGAACACACAACAAATGTTCTGTATGAAAAAGAATTACAACAGGACACCCCCCCCACACCCAAACACGTTATTGTATTTTAATTCCATATTGATGAGATTTATGAATTTCATTTGTTTTGTACAACAAATATAATAAAGGAGTAAAAGTTTTGAAAACTGAAAATATACAGAGGTATACTATAATGGGAACTACTGCTTTAGATTAGCACTGCGGATTCTGAAACATCTCCAGTTGCCATCTTAAAGGGACATGCAAGTGAAAATTAAAGTTTCATGGTTCAGATTATGTGGTCAATTTATCAAGCTCTTTATGGAGCTTGATGCCCCTTATTTCCGGTAAGCATGAAGGAAACAGAGGTTATGAAGCAGCGGTCTAAAGGCCGCTGCTCCATAACTTGTCTGCCTGCTCTGAGGCCGCGGACAGAAATCAACTCGATTAAATACGATACAAATACAAAATGTGAATATGCAGGGGGCGGCATTGCACCAGCAGTTCACAAGAACTGCTGGTGCAATGATAAATGCCGGCAGCGTATGTTGTCGGCATTTATCGATGTATGGCGGAAATAAAAAAAAAATTCCCCTATGCATGCAATTTTAATATGAAAAGCATACCTAGGTTAGCTCAAGAGCAGCAATGAACTACCTGGAGATATCTGGTGATTAGTGGATACATACATGTGCCTCTTGTCATTGCCTCATAAGATGTGTTTAGCAAGGTCCCATTAGTGCATTGCTGTTCTGAAGCTGACTGCATCTATATGTTTAACCCCTTGCATGGAGAAATCATACAGTTTAAATTTTATTTTTAAAAAGCTTTTTTTTATAATTTTATTTTAATAAAGTGAGGTTTTTGTATTTGTTTTAGCACTACATTTTATTTTCTGCTATTGGCAATACAAGAGTTAAAATCAATTGGCTAGATTACAAATGGCACACTATTTAGTGCTTTCATTCGAGCACAAACACCGCTGGAACTAAACTGTTTACACGTGTGTTACAAGTTAAAAGTAAATGGCTTGTGCGAGGGAAAGCTAATGCATGCTAACTAAGGCCTAGATTTAGAGTTCTGCGTTAGCCGTCAAAACCAGCGTTAGAGGCTCCTAACGCTGGTTTTTACCGCCCTCTGGTATTTGGAGCCAGTCATTAAAGGGTCTAACGCTCACTTTTCAGCTGCGACTTTTCCATACCGCGGATCCCCTTACGTCAATTGCGTATCCTATCTTTTCAATGGGATCTTTCTAACGCCGGTATTTAGAGTCGTGTCTGAAGTGAGCGTTAGAAATCTAACGACAAAACTCCAACCGCAGAAAAAAGTCAGTAGTTAAGAGCTTTCTGGGCTAACGCCAGTTCATAAAGCTCTTAACTACTGTGCTCTAAAGTACACTAACACCCATAAACTACCTATGTACCCCTAAACCGAGGTCCCCCCACATCGCCGGCACTCGATTAAATTTTTTTAACTCCTAATCTGCCGACCGCCACCTACGTTATACTTATGTACCCCTAATCTGCTGCCCCTAACACCGCCGACCCCTATATTATATTTATTAACCCCTAACCTGCCCCCCACAACGTCGCCGCCAGCTACCTACAATAATTAACCCCTAATCTGCCACCCGCAAAGCGCCACCACCTACGTTATCCTTATGTACCCCTAATCTGCCGCCCCTAACACCGCCGACCCCTATATTATATTTATTAACCCCTAATCTGCCCCCTCAACGTCGCCTCCACCTGCCTACACTTATTAACCCCTAATCTGCCAAGCGGACCGCACCGCTACTATAATAAAGTTATTAACCCCTAGTCCGCCTCACTCCCGCCTCAATAACTCTATAATAAATAGTATTAACCCCTAATCTGCCCTCCCTAACATTGCCGACACCTAACTTCAATTATTAACCCCTAATCTGCCGACCGAATCTCGCCGCTACTGTAATAAATGGATTAACCCCTAAAGCTAAGTCTAACCCTAACACTAACACCCCCCTAAGTTAAATATAATTTAAATCTAACGAAATAAATTAACTCTTATTAAATAAATTATTCCTATTTAAAGCTAAATACTTACCTGTAAAATGAACCCTAATATATCTACAATATAAATTATAATTATATTATAGCTATTTTAGGATTTATATTTATTTTACAGGTAACTTTGTATTTATTTTAACCAGGTACAATAGCTATTAAATAGTTAAGAACTATTTAATAGCTAAAATAGTTAAAATAATTACAAAATTACCTGTAAAATAAATCCTAACCTAAGTTACAATTAAACCTAACACTACACGATCAATAAATTAATTAAATAAAATACCTACAATTATCTACAATTAAACCTAACACTACACTATCAATAAATTAATTAAATACAATATCTACAAATAAATACAATGAAATAAACTAACTAAAGTACAAAAAATAAAAAAGAACTAAGTTACAAAAAATAAAAAAATATTTACAAACATTAGAAAAATATTACAACAATTTTAAACTAATTACACCTACTCTAAGCCCCCTAATAAAATAACAAAGACCCCCAAAATAAAAAAATGCCCTACCCTATTCTAAATTAAAAAAGTTCAAAGCTCTTTTACCTTACCAGCCCTTAAAAGGACCCTTTGCGGGGCATGCCCCAAAGAATTCAGCTCTTTTGCCTGTAAAAAAAACACATACAATACCACCCCCCCGAACATTACAACCCACCACCCACATACCCCTAATCTAACCCAAACCCCCCTTAAATAAACCTAACACTAAGCCCCTAAAGATCTTCCTACCTTATCTTCACCTCGCCGGGTATCACACCGATCCGTCCTGGCTCCGATGTCTTGATCCAAGCCCAATCGGGGGGCTGAAGATGTCCATGATCCGGCTGAATTCTTCATCCAAGCGGGAGCTGAAGAGGTCCATGATCCAGCTGAAGTCTTCTATCAAGCGGCATCTTCAATCTTCTTTCTTCCGGATCCATGTTCATCCCGCCGACGCGGAACATCCATCTTCACTGACGACTTCCCGACGAATGACGGTTCCTTTAAGGGACGTCATCCAAGATGGCGTCCCTCGAATTCCGATTGGCTGATAGGATTCTATCAGCCAATCGGAATTAAGGTAGGAAAATTCTGATTGGCTGATGGAATCAGCCAATCAGAATCAAGCTCAATCCGATTGGCTAATCCGATCAGCCAATCAGATTGAGCTTGCATTCTATTGGCTGATCGGAACAGCCAATAGAATGCAAGCTCAATCTGATTGGCTGAATCATTAGGGTAAACAACGCACAATGTACCATGGCAGGACAGACCAGTCCGTCCACCGCAAGACTATCCAGCCTTATCAAGAAATAGTTTCAGCTGTACCTGCTTTCCAGTTGGATCAACCTGAAATGTTCTTTGTTTGTTTTCGGCTTCTTCACTTGCTCACCGCCATGTACGCTTCAGCGTTGTTGTCCGAATTCAAATTTCGCTGGCTCGTTCACAGCTGTTCACCTCCTGTGCATGCTCAATCATGACATGTTTCTCCCCTCCCACATAGGGCTGAGTGTCGGGGCCTCATCAGATGTATTGATTGAGGGGTGTGTGTCAGACTTTATACTCTCATTGGCTCAAAAGTCCACCCCTTAAACAGCATTCGCTTACTTAACAGCTGATTTTTAAACAACTCTTATTCACTACAGTTTGAAATTGCACAGTATAGGAACTGATCATTACTATATACACTATTTTTAATTACCACATCATGGCTTTCGTATGCACAGAATTATCCTGCAGCTTCACATTAGAAAATCGGCTTTAAAAACATTGTTTGTTGTTTGAACTTAACCCATTTAGTTACAATTATAAGCATTGATATATAATCTGGTTAAGGACATTCTTTTTTACTGACCAGAACACATCAATCTAGACTTTCCTCTAGGAAACATAAATCTTTACTCTTTTGATAACAACAGTAGTAGGTATGTTACACATCTTATGTCAACATAAATATTAGAATTTACCTTTATGTCAACATATATCTTGTCGATATATATTTGGGAATTTTGTAAAGTATATTGCTAAAACTACATTCTGAAAACACATTTCATTCTCAAATTACTTAAAGGGGCCTACATCATAGCCCTTGTCACAATAAAACTAATGAGCATGTTGCACATCTTGTATCACTGTGGATATAAAGATATCTTATCTATATGTCAGTGTGATCCTGTACGCATCTAATAACATACATTTAAATGGATTTTTTACGTCAAGAGATAGTTGTCACAGAAAGCATGCATACTCTATCTTTTCATTTAGGCCCATTGGGCTTAATGTGTTTAATCTAAAAATCCACCTTGATTCATGCTGCAAAATTATTCTATCAAGATGACCTCCTCGCTTGTTTTGTTTTAAGCACTCAATGCCCATAATTTGCAGTTTGTTGTGATCTGAGTTATGAAAAGACTTAAAATGTCTTGCAACTGGGCTGTCCATGTCCTCATTTTTAATATCGTCTCTATGTTCTCGTATTCTGCTTTTCAGCTCTCTGGTGGTCTTACCTACATAGAACTTGGGACATGGACAGTTCAGTAAATATATGACATTTTTTGGAAGTACATGTAATTCTTTCCCTCACATGATATACCTTGCTTCCTGTTTGGGTACTAAAAGTATTAGATCTCTTCATATATGTGCAATAGACGCAATGTCCACACGGAGCGCTACCTCCTCTATGTTGTCTGACTGTTAACCAGTTTTTAATCTCTTCCTTTTTAAATTCACTGTGAACCAACATGTCTTTGATGCTAGGAGCTCTCCTGGCTGTCAATAGCGGGTACTCCGATATGAACCCTTGGAGTGACGTATCATTAGATAATATATGCCAGTGGCTATTGAGAATGTGCTTCAGTTTATTCCAGTGTGAGTTGTACTTTGTAATTAATCTCACCTGTGTATCACTATTGTTTTTCTTTTTTGAATATAGGAGGTCACTTCTACATGTCATCCTTGCTCTCACCCAGGCCTTTCTGATTATATTACGTGAATATCCTCTAGATAAAAATCTATCAGCCATTATTTGTGCTTGTTCTTCAAACACCTTTGGTGAAGAGCAGCATCTCTTCAACCTTAAAAATTGGCCTATAGGGACACCTTTTTTTTGGGGCTCAGGGTGATGGCTACTTGCTTCCAATAAACTATTGGTTGCTGTTTTTTTGCGATAGATGTTTGTGTGAAGTGTATTGTTTTGCTTAGAAATTTCTAGGTCAAGAAAAATGTCACTGTCAGAACTAATGTTATATGTGAGAAACAGATTTAAATCATTTTTGTTAAGAATTTTAACAAAATTGTGAACAGACCCTTCATCTCCCTTCCAGAGGATTAAGATGTCATCCACGAACCTGAGCCAAAGCACAATGTGCTTATCGACCCACTCCGAAAGTTTGTGGAAGACATACTTTGTCTCCCAATAGCCTAGGTGCAAACATACGTACGTCGGAGCGCATGTTGCACCCATGGCTGTTCCTTTCAACTGCCTGAATAGTCTGCCATCAAAAGAAAAAATGTTGTTCCTTAGAACAAATTCTAATAGGCATAAGATCCATTCTGTGTTGTCTCTGTACTCATCCCCCCTCAATTCCAAAAAATATCTGGCTGCATTTAAGCCTGCTTGATGAAAAGATAGAGTATGCATGCTTTCTGTGACAACTATCTCTTGACGTAAAAAATCCCTTTAAATGTATGTTATTAGATGCGTACAGGATCACACTGACATATAGAAAAGATATAGATAAGATATCTTTATATCCACAGTGATACAAGATGTGCAACATGCTCATTAGTTTTATTGTGACAAGGGCTATGATGTAGGCCCCTTAAAGTAATTTGAGAATGAAATGTGTTTTCAGAATGTAGTTTTAGCAATATACTTTACAAAATTCCCAAATATATATCGACAAGATATATGTTGACATAAAGGTAAATTCTAATATTTATGTTGACATAAGATGTGTAACATACCTACTACTGTTGTTATCAAAAGAGTAAAGATTTATGTTTCCTAGAGGAAAGTCTAGATTGATGTGTTCTGGTCAGTAAAAAAGAATGTCCTTAACCAGATTATATATCAATGCTTATAATTGTAACTAAATGGGTTAAGTTCAAACAACAAACAATGTTTTTAAAGCCGATTTTCTAATGTGAAGCTGCAGGATAATTCTGTGCATACGAAAGCCATGATGTGGTAATTAAAAATAGTGTATATAGTAATGATCAGTTCCTATACTGTGCAATTTCAAACTGTAGTGAATAAGAGTTGTTTAAAAATCAGCTGTTAAGTAAGCGAATGCTGTTTAAGGGGTGGACTTTTGAGCCAATGAGAGTATAAAGTCTGACACACACCCCTCAATCAATACATCTGATGAGGCCCCGACACTCAGCCCTATGTGGGAGGGGAGAAACACGTCATGATTGAGCATGCACAGGAGGTGAACAGCTGTGAACGAGCCAGCGAAATTTGAATTCGGACAACAACGCTGAAGCGTAAATGGTGGCGAGCAAGTGAAGAAGCCGAAAACAAACAAAAAACATTTCAGGTTGATCCAACTGGAAAGTAGGTACAGCTGAAATTATTTCTTGATAAGGCTGGATAGTCTTGCGGTGGACGGCCTGGTCTGTCCTGCCATGGTACATTGTGTGTTGTTTACTCTAATGATTCAGTTGCCGATGGAGCCAGTTATATGCACAGCATAAATAAGTACAGCAGAAAGGTGTTACCATATTGCATTGATATCTGAAGGAGTTATACTAACCAGAGCGTGTTCCAAACACTAAGTGCCTGGACTTTCAATATTCTTTAACAAGTAGGACAACTGCAATTTTTTTGGGCCCCGTGAAAATTTATATGGACTATATGGAAGTCAATTTTGACACAAAAGTTCATATTTTTATGGTCGCATAACATCATAGCTGAAATAATTTTGTTACTGTTGCATTTTGGCTTGTCAGCCGGCCGGCTTGTTCTAATGTTTATGTAATTCATTAGGTTGTATTTGCACGGTTTTAGGAATAGGGTGGAGGGTAGACGGCCTGTTAAAACTGTTTGAGTCTTATGGTAATAAAAGCTTTTGATAGACTTAGATAAATGTTCAATCCTTTCTTTTTAAGTAGCATTTGTATATATATATATATATATATATATATATATATATTATATATATATATATATATATATGGCAGGAGCTAGGGATGACAATGTTAGATCAATGGAACAATGAGTGGTCATAACGAAGATCAGAGATAAAAAAAATATATATATAAGCACAAAATCCTTATTGATATATTAAAAAAAAGATAAAATTAGAACAGTCACCGTGTACACAGAGAGTCAATAATATTGTTGTTCCATAGATGAAATATAATCTGACTAGTCCTAAAGCCCGTTCACACGGGCCATTTGTTGCAGTACAGTGGTCCCACCCCTTGCGTTCTCTCCCTCCCACTCTCTTTTGCTTTCTCTCTCTCCCCCTCTCTTTGCGCTCTCTCTCCCCCCTCTTTTGAGCTCTCTCCCCCCTCTCTTTTGCGCTCTCTCTTTCTCCCCTCTCTTTTGCACTCTCTCTCTCCCCCTCTTTTGCGCTCTCTCTCCCTCTAAATCTCCCCTCTCTCTCTATCTCCCCTCTCTCTCTATCTCCCCTTTCTCTTTCTCTCTCTCCCCTCTCCCTCTCTCCATCTTGCCTCTCTCTCTCCCACCTCTCTCTCTATCTCCCCTCTCTCTTTCTCTCTCCCTCTCTCTTTATCTCTCCCTCTCTCTTTCTCTCTCCCTCTCTCTTTCTCTCTCCCCTCTCTCTCTCTTTCTCTCTCCCCTCTCTCTCTCTTTCTCTCTATCTCCCCTCTCTCTCCCCCTCCCTCTCTCCCCTCTATCTCTCTTTCCCCTCTCTCAATCTCTCCCCTCTCTCAACCTCTCTCTCTCCTCTCTCTATATCCCCCTCTGTCTCTCTCTCTCCTCTCTCTCTCTCTCTCTCTCCTCTCTCTCCCCCCTCTCTCTCTCCTCTCTATCTCCCCCCTCTGTCCCTCTCTCTCTCCCCTCTCTCTCCCCCCCTCTCTCTCTCTCGCTCTCTCTCCCCTCTCTCTCTATCTCCCCCCTCTCTTTCTCTCTCCTCTCTCTCTCTCCCCTCTCTCTTTCTCTCCCCTTTCTTTCTCCCCTCTCTCTCCTCTCTCTCCTCTCTCTCTCCTCTTTCTCTCTCCTCTCTATCTCCCCCCTCTGTCCCTCTCTCTCTCCCCTCTCTCTCCCCCCCTCTCTCTCTCTCGCTCTCTCTCCCCTCTCTCTCTATCACCCCCCTCTCTTTCTCTCTCCTCTCTCTCTCTCCCCTCTCTCTCTCTCCCCTTTCTCTCTCCCCTCTCTCTCCTCTCTCTCTCCTCTCTCTCTCCCTCCTCTCTCTCTCTCCTCTCTCTCCCTCCTCTCTCCCCTCTCTCTCTCTCTCTCCTCTCTCTATCTCCCCCCTCTTTCTCTCCCCCCCCTCTCTCTCGCCTCTCTCTCTCTCCCTCCTCTCTCTTCCCTCTCTCTCTCTCTCTCCTCTCTCTCTCTCTCTCTCTCTCCACCTCTCTCTCCTCTTTCTCCCCCCCTCTCTCTCTCCTCTCTCTCCCCCTCTCTCTCTCTCCTCTCTCTCCCCCTCTCTCTCTCTCTCTCTCTCCTCTTTCTATCTCCCCCCTCTGTCCCTCTCTCTCTCCCCCCTCTCCCCCCCTCTCTCTCTCTCTCTCTCTCTCTCTCTCTCCCCTCTCTCTCTCTATCTCCCCCTCTCTTTCTCTCTCCTCTCTCTCTCTCTCTCTCTCTCTCTCCCTCCCCTTTCTCTCTCTCCCCTCTCTCTCTCTCTCTCTCTCTCTCTCTCCCCTTTCTCTCTCCCCTCTCTCTCTCTCCCCTCTCTTTTTCTCTCTTTCTCCCCTCTCTTTTTCTCTCTCTCTCTCCCCTCTCTTTTGCGCTCTCTCTCCCCCCTCTCTTTTGCTCTCTCCCTCTTTTGCTCTCTCTCTCTCTATTCCCCCCTCTCATTTGCTCTCTCTCTCCTCTCGCTTGCCCTCTCCCCCTCTCTTTTGTGCTCTCTCCCCCCTCTTTTTTGTGCTCTCTCCCCCCTCTTTTTTGTGCTCTCTCCCCCCTCTTTTTGTGCTCTCTCCACCTCTCTTTTGTGCTCTCTCCCCCCTCTCTTTCCTCTCTCTTTTGTACTCTCCCCCCTCTCTTTTGTGCTCTCTCCCCCTCTCTTTTGTGCTCTCTCCCCTCTCTCTTTTGTGCTCTCTCCCCCTCTCTTTTGTGCTCTCTCCCCCTCTCTTTTGTGCTGTCCCCCCTCTCTTTTGTGCTCTCTCTCCCTCTCTTTTGTGCTCTCTCCCCCCTCTCTTTTGTGCTCTCTCCCCCTCTCTTTTGTGCTCTCTCTCCCTCTCCCCTCTCTCTTTTGTGCTCTCTCCCCCCTCTTTATCCCCCCTCTTCTGCTGCTCTCTCTATTCCCCTTTTTAGAGCTCTCAGTCTCTGTCACTTACTGCTACAGTCGGCATCTGGCCCCGCCCGTGTCACGCCCGGTCACACCCAGCCACGCCAAAGACGCACCCTGCCACGCCCACGATGCAACCAGCCGGCCACGCCCACTCCACTTCACACGCGAAGCCAGAAGGAGCCGCCGAGGAGGTCAGTTGGAAGGCCAGGTGTGTTTGTCCTCGCGCGCAGTCTCTACTGCGCATGACAGCTTCGGACAAACATACTTGGCCTTTTATTATATAGGATACAAGGGGATTCCTTTGTATCCACTACTGTGCATGCTGACTGCTTAGTAAACTCTTCAAAGTATGCTGAAAACGTTCTGTCTCCTGTAACGCCCTAATGTGAATCAGAGGATGCAGCTGATGTTTAGGAAGCGTATTGCAAACGCTTCTTCTCTAAAACTGTATGCAAAAAGGAATGGGGGGGGGCACAAGCACAACCCTAATTCACAGTTGCTTCAAAATTTATTAAAAACAAATGCACATACAAATGCACTTACTAGATAAACTAAAAACTCAACCTCAGTGAGATGCTCCAGCTGTATGATTTCAACTGTCCCTCTCCAGTTTTATGACGTCAACTGTCACTCAACGCATTTTATCTGTCTCCTTAACAGACTTTTTCAAGAGATTGTAGAGTATAAATAACCTTTTCTGATGCCGGGTCTTTATAAATATAACAAAAGTCATGCCTTTGAACATCGAGTAGTCACTTTCCAGCCGCGTCTTTTCCATACCGCAGATCCCCCTACGCCATTTGGGTAGCCTATCTTTTCAATGGGATCTTTCTAATGCCGGTATTTAGAGTCTTGGCTGAAGTGAGCGTTAGAAATCTAACGACAAAACTCCAGCCGCAGAAAAAAGTCAGTAGTTAAGAGCTTTCTGGGCTAACGCCGGTTTATAAAGCTCTTAACTACTGTGCTCTAAAGTACACTAACACCCATAAACTACCTATGTACCCCTAAACCGAGGCCCCCCCCATATCGCCGCCACTCTATTAAAAATTTTTAACCCCTAATCTGCCGAATGCACACCGCCGCCACTTACATTATCCCTATGTACCCCTAATCTGCTGCCCCTAACACCGCCGACCCCTATATTATATTTATTAACCCCTAATCTGCCGCCCCCAACGTCGCCTCCACCTACCTACAATTATTAACGGCTAATCTGCCGACCGGACCTCACCGCCACTATAATAAATGTATTAACCCCTAATCCGCCTCACTCCCACCTCAATAACCCTATAATAAATAGTATTAACCCCTAATCTGCCCTCCCTAACATCGCCGACACCTAACTTCAAGTATTAACCCCTATCTGCCGACCGGACCTCACCGCTACTCTAATAAATTTATTAAGCCCTAAAGCTAAATCTAACCCTAACCCTAACACCCCCCTAAGTTAAATATAATTTAAATCTAACAAAATAAATTAACTCTTATTAAATAAATTATTCCTATTTAAAGCTAAATACTTACCTGTAAAATAAACCCTAATATAGCTACAATATAAATTATTATTGTAGCTATTTTAGGGTTTATATTTATTTTACAGGCAACTTTGTATTTATTTTAACCAGGTACAATAGCTATTAAATAGTTAAGAACTATTTAATAGCTACCTAGTTAAAATAATTACAAAATTACCTGTAAAATAAATCCTAACCTAAGTTACAATTAAACCTAACACTACACTAGCAATAAATTAATTAAATAAAATACCTACAATTATCTACAATTAAACCTAGCACTACACTATCAATAAATAAATTAAATAAAATACCTACAAATAAATACAATTAATGTCAGTAAGATTTTACGTGACTATGTCCCTTTAATTCTTTGAGTATGTCCCTTTAATTCCTCCCCTTATAACCCATGATCCTCTCTGGCTCTGTGTCAATTATTTCAGAAGTGTAGCTGTATTGAAGCGGACTCTTCATGCCAGAACTCTGAAGTTTTGATTCCCAAAACAATTGGATTACAAGCTCTGTTTCAACTTGAGCTATTTTCACCATTATCCTAATATTTCAACAAGCTGACATCCCGCAGACATCGCTGGCACATTCTCCACAAACAACCAACATGTGTTATATCGCCAGCATCTAACTTGGATATATGCCACTGCAGCACTACAGTCTTGTTACCAACAAAAGATAAAGACCTACTTACTAGATTATCGTTATTGCGGTCATTGCCGTAACTGCTGAGAGACTTTTGATCTTGTTATATATCATTATCGGAGCTGCCGACTTTCCTCGCTCCTGATTGGCAAACGCTAACACACCTTCAGGTCAGTGACGTCACGGACGCTCCGTTCTCACTCACGCACAACTTGCTCCAGCTCTGGTTACACTGCTAGGCTTCAGCTCAAGGCGGATTGGTCAGCACTTCCACACCTCTCAGGTACACGCTGCAAACTCAAACTACTTATACACGCAATATTATCAGATTAAGAAGATTAAAGGGGTAGCAACCAAATATAAGAACTCTCTCTCAGTTTACCTGAATTGATTTTCCTCTGCAGCCAAATAACTACAGGAGCTTCTCTCTTCTCTCCTGTAACCAAATAATAATCATACCCAGGAGGGATTTTCCTAATTAACTCTTTCCTAGTAAAAGAATAGGCGATATTTATATCTGCAGTTGAGATCCTAAGTTCATTTAAGCCATAGGAAAAGCTGCATTACATAATAATTGACCTAACAAGATGGATCCAGCAGATATACCAACCGTAGTATATAATTTAACCCAAAGAGTGGATCAACTTACTCAGGGGGTCAGAGAACTACAAATACAAAATGACTCCCTAAGGGCTTTGCATAGAGACAACACACCAGAGCCCCAAGTCTCACTTCCTGACTTATTTTCAGGTGACAGAAGAAATTTTAGGCAATTCCGCAATGCTTGCAGTTTACTATTCCAAATGAGACCAAAGACATATAATACTGAAAAGATTAAAGTGATGACTGTTATTTCCTTCCTTAGAGGGGAACCTAGGAAATGGGCTGACGTATTTTTTGAGAATGACGACCCAATTCTTGCATCTCTCACTGATTTTTTTACCCAAATGGGGACTTTTTATGAGGATACTCAGAAGCAACTAACAGCTGAGACCAATATGCATTCACTTAAACAGGGACGCAGACCGGTTGAGGAATACCTGACAGAATTCAAACTGTATGCAAAGGATTCAGAATGGAGCGATGTGTCCCTCCGCAATCAATACAGGCTTGGGTTATCAGATAACCTTAAAGATGAGTTGGCACATACTGAACTTCCCCGGACCCTTGAAGGATTAATTGAATTATCCATACATGTAGATAGACGTCTAAGAGAACGCAGAGCTGAACACTCACACCCAGAGGCATTGCATAAAATCTATCCAGCCAGTTCCTCCACTTCTTCTGCTAAGGATGTCCCTATCCCCATGGAACTAGGGATCACTAAGGGCCCTCTACAACCAGAAGAGAGGTTGCGTAGAAGGAGAGCTAACCTATGCATGTACTGTGCATCTGCTGCACATTCTGTGAAAGAGTGTCCCATTCTACTCCGCCAGAAGAATAGTAAGTCCCCCATTGTTAACAACTGTTTTACCAGTAAAATCTCCAATTCTGCTTACTGTACTTTATCTCTCTTTCTACAGTGGGATCTTCAAGTTCTCAGTACTGAAGCAATTATCGACTCTGGGGCTTACTCCAACTTCCTGGATGCTGAATTAGCCAAGAAAAATAAAATTCCTTTATGTTTAAAAGCAAACCCTGTCTCAATTCGTGTCATTGATGGGTCTTTTGTGAAAACTGGTCCCATTACTCACCAATCCATTCCCTTAAAAATAACAACTGAAACAGGACATGTAGAATACATATCGTTTGATATCATACCATCACCTATGTTTCCTGTAGTATTAGGGTTATCGTGGTTACAGTTACACCAACCAAACATAGATTGGGGAACTCTCCATGTTGAATTCAATTCTACTTTCTGTCAGAAATCCTGTCTTCCTACACAGACCATTCTACAGGTCACAGAATTTAATTTACCAGAGGAATACCACGACTTCTCAGACGTCTTCAGTAAGAAAGAAGCGGAAACCTTGCCACCTCACCGCATCTACGATTGCCCTATAGAATTGTTACCTGGTTCCACTATCCCATATGGGCACATTTACCCATTATCTCAGCCTGAACTGGAACATTTAAAATCATACATCGATGATAACCTTAAAAAGGGTTTTATCAGACCCTCCACCTCCCCAGCGGGAGCTGGTATTTTCTTTGTTAGGAACAAAGATGATTCATTAAGACCAATCATCGATTACCGGGAATTAAATAAACAAACCTTGAAAAATAGGTACCCACTACCATTGATTCCCGAGTTAGTGGAACGTCTGAGTCAGGCAAAAATATACTCAAAGCTAGACCTAAGGGGTGCCTATAATTTGGTCAGAATCCGTGAGGGCGATGAGTGGCTCACTGCCTTCAGGACTCGATACGGATTATACGAGTACCTGGTAATGCCTTTCGGGCTTTGTAACGCCCCTGCCACGTTCCAACATTTCATTAATGATATCTTCAGGGATTTGTTGGACGTGTGCATGGTGGTTTACCTGGATGATATCCTGATATACTCGGACAACTTGGAAGAACATAAGAAACATGTTCGTTGGATCCTTGGACGTCTTCGTACACATCAGCTCTACTCCAAAGCCGAGAAGTGTCTTTTTCATGTCAATGAAATATCTTTCCTAGGATACCACATTTCTTCTGCAGGACTGAAGATGGAAGATGATAAGGTTGTAGCTATACAAAATTGGCCAATTCCCACTTCCACAAAGGATGTTCAACGCTTCTTGGGATTTGCCAATTTTTATCGAAAATTTATTAAAGGATTTTCATCTATCGCTAAACCCCTTAGCAATCTTACTGGTACTCATGCACCTTTTCTGTGGAATTCAAAGGCACAGGAAGCCTTCAATACCCTCAAAAGAGCTTTTACATCAGCTCCAATCCTACAATTCCCAAATCCTAATCTTCAATTCATCCTAGAGGTAGACGCCTCTAACTACGCTCTGGGTGCCATTCTATCACAAAGGAAGACACCATCCCAACCTATACACCCAGTAGCTTTCTTCTCCAAATTGATGACTCCTCCAGAATTGAATTATTCCATAGGGGATAAAGAGCTCCTAGTCATTAGGAAGGCCTTCGAACATTGGCGTCATCTACTTGAAGGTACAAAAATTCCTATACTCATATACACTGATCATCGAAACTTAGAATATCTACAATCAAGCAAAACTCTATCTGCACGTCAACTCCGTTGGAGTTTATATTTCACCAGGTTTAATTTCCACATAACTTACCGCCCAGGAACAAAAAATGGTAAGGCAGACGCCCTTTCCCGTATGTTAATCCAAGGTCCATCAGATACCACTCCTCGCAATATTCTATCACCAGATCATTTCTGTGCCATCATAACACCCCATAATGATCTACTTAAAATTCAACAAGTTGACTCCACCTATCCAAAGACAAAGTTGCAACAAAAGGCGGATTCTCTCTACTACCACAAGGATAAACTCTATATACCTCCTCAAATTAGAGACCAGTTCTTATATAACCATCATGATGCGCCACTTGCTGGACATCCTGGTGTCCAAAGAACTCTGGAACTCCTAAAAAGGAACTTCTGGTGGCCTAATATTGATGAATCTGTAAAGAACTACGTCAAAACTTGCGAGAAATGTGTAATCCTGAAACCTGAGAAGGCACGTCCTTATGGTCTACTTAAACCTCTACATATTCCGGATCGACCTTGGCAAACCATTGGCATGGACTTTATAGTTGATCTCCCTCCATCCTGTAATTGTACAACTATACTAGTCGTTGTGGACCTTTTGACAAAGATGGCACACTTCATACCTTTCCGAAAACTACCTACCTCCGCTGAAATAGCAGGATTATTCCTACAACACATTGTAAGATTACATGGATTACCCAACATCATCATTACCGACAGGGGTACCCAGTTTACCTCCAAGTTTTGGAAGGCCCTCTGTAAGGTATTAAATGTTGAACAGAGATACAGTACAGCATTCCATCCCCAGACCAATGGCCAAACAGAGAGAGTCAACCAATGGCTGGAACAGTACATTAGATGTTACTGTTCTTTTCACCAAGATCAATGGTATGAGAACTTATCTACAGCAGAATATGCTTATAACAACTCGTATAATTCTTCTACTAAAACAACTCCGTTCTACTCTAACTATGGTTACCATCCTACCTTCCAGTTATACCCACAAAACAATACTTCTTCACCTTTGGTAGACGAAAAAACTAATACAATAGCTGACTCATTCATTTTTCTCAGAGAAAATATAAAAGAGGCCCAATTAAGGCAAAAGAAGTACTATGACGCTAAAAGAAGAGTTCAACCTACCTATAATGTAGGTGATAAGGTTTGGCTTTCCACAAAAAATCTTAATCTTAGGACTCCTTGTAAAAAATTCTCTCAACTTTTTATTGGTCCTTTCGAAATCTCGAAAGTTGTGAATGAAAATGCTGTGACCCTGAAGTTACCTCCAGAATGCCGTATCCACCCTACGTTTCATGTATCCCTACTGAAACCTTGTACTCCTACTAGAGGACAGGCCTCTCCTTTGCCACTTCTTCCAACTCCACATATTGCCGATGTGTATGAAGTCAAGGCAATTAAGGATTCTCGGTTACTACATGGACAGCTCCAATATCTGATCCACTGGAAAGGATTCGGTCCTGAGGAGGATTCTTGGGAACCTGTTGCTAATATCAATGCTGCAAGGTTAGTGAATGCGTTCCATCGCAGGAATCCGGATAGACCAGGACCTTCTGCTGCGGTGCAGCCCCTTTGACGGGGGGAACTGTCAGGAAGATTTTACGTGACTATGTCCCTTTAATTCTTTGAGTATGTCCCTTTAATTCCTCCCCTTATAACCCATGATCCTCTCTGGCTTTGTGTCAATTATTTCAGAAGTGTAGCTGTATTGAAGCCAGAACTCTGAAGTTTTGATTCCCAAAACAATTGGATTACAAGCTCTGTTTCAACTTGAGCTATTTTCACCATTATCCTAATATTTCAACAAGCTGACATCCCGCAGACATCGCTGGCACATTCTCCACAAACAACCAACATGTGTTATATCGCCAGCATCTAACTTGGATATATGCCACTGCAGCACTACAGTCTTGTTACCAACAAAAGATAAAGACCTACTTACTAGATTATCGCTATTGCGGTCATTGCCGTAACTGCTGAGAGACTTTTGATCTTGTTATATATCATTATCGGAGCTCCCAACTTTCCTCGCTCCTGATTGGCAAACGCTAACACACCTTCAGGTCAGTGACGTCACGGACGCTCTGTTCTCACTCACGCACAACTTGCTCCAGCTCTGGTTACACTGCTAGGCTTCAGCTCAAGGCGGATTGGTCAGCACTTCCACACCTCTCAGGTACACACTGCAAACTCAAACTACTTATACACGCAATATTATCAGATTAAGAAGATTAAAGGGGTAGCAACCAAATATAAGAACTCTCTCTCAGTTTACCTGAATTGATTTTCCTCTGCAGCCAAATAACTACAGGAGCTTCTCTCTTCTCTCCTGTAACCAAATAATAATCATACCCAGGAGGGATTTTCCTAATTAACTCTTTCCTAGTAAAAGAATAGGCGATATTTATATCTGCAGTTGAGATCCTAAGTTCATTTAAGCCGTAGGAAAAGCTGCATTACAATTAAATAAACTAACTAAAGTACAAAAAATAAAAAAAGCTAAGTTACAAAAAATAAAAAATTAATTACAAACATAATAAAAATATTACAACAATTTTAAGCTAATTACACCTACTCTAAGCCCCCTAATAAAATAACAAAGACCACCAAAATAAAAAAATGCCCGACCCTATTCTAAAATTAAAATAGAAAAGCTCCTTTACCTTACCAGCCTTTTAAAGGGCCTTTTGCGGGGCATACCCCAAAGAATTCAGCTCTTTTGCCTGTAAATATAAACATACAATACCCCCCCAACATTACAACCCACCACCCACATACCCCTAATCTAACCCAAACCCCCCTTAAATAAACCTAACACTAAGCCCCTGAAGATCTTCCTACCTTATCTTCACCACACCAGGTATCACCGATCGTTCCAGGCTCCGAAGTCTTCATCCAAGCCAAAGCGGGGGCTGGAGATCCATCATCCGGCTGAAGTCTTCTATCAAGCGGCGGCTGAAGAGGTCCAAAAGAGGCTCCAAAGTCTTCCTCCTATCCGGGCAGAAGAGTAGATCCGGACCGGCAACCATCTTCTTCCAAGCGCTGACAAGCGGCTCCATCTTGAAGACCTCCGGCGCGGATCCATCCTCTTCTTCCGACGTCCTAAGTCCGAATGAAGGTTCCTTTAAATGACATCATCCAAGATAGCGTCCCTCGAATTCCGATTGGCTGATAGGATTCTATCAGCCAATCGGAATTAAGGTAGGGAAAATCTGATTGGCTGATTGAATCAGCCAATCAGCTTGAGCTTGCATTCTATTGGCTGTTCCGATCAGCCAATAGAATGCGAGCTCAATCTGATTGGCTGATTGGATCAGCCAATCGGATTGAACTTGAATCTGATTGGCTGATTCCATCAGCCAATCAGATTTTTCCTACCTTAATTCCGATTGGCTGATAGAATCCTATCAGCCAATCGGAATTCGAGGGACGCCATCTTGGATGACGTCTTTTAAAGGAACCTTCATTCGGACTTAGGAGGTCAGAAGAATCAAGATGGAGCCGCTTGTCACCGTTTGGAAGAAGATGGTTGCCGGTCCGGATCTACTCTTCTGCCCGGATAGGAGGAAGACTTTGGAGCCTCTTCTGGACCTCTTCAGCCGCCGCTTGATAGAAGACTTCAGCCGGATGATGGATCTCCAGCCCCCACTTGGGCTTGGATGAAGACTTCGGAGCCTGGAGCGATCGGTGATACCTGGCATGGTGAAGACAAGGTAGGAAGATCTTCAGGGGCTTAGTGTTAGGTTTATTTAAGGGGGGTTTGGGTTAGATTAGGGGTATGTGGGTGGTGGGTTGTAATGTTGGGGGGGGTATTGTATGGTTTTTTTTTACAGTTAAAAGAGCTGAATTCTTTGGGGTATGCCCCACAAAAGGCACTTTTAAGGGCTGGTAAGGTAAAAGAGATTTTCTATTTTAATTTTAGAATAGGGTAGGGCATTTTTTTATTTTGGGGGGCTTTGTTATTTTATTAGGGGGCTTAGAGTAGGTGTAATTAGTTTAAAATTGTTGTAATATTTTTCTAATGTTTGTAAATATTTTTTTATTTTTTGTAACTTAGTTCTTTTTAATTTTTTGTATTTTAGTTAGTTTATTTAATTGTATTTATTTGTAGGTATTGTATTTAATTAATTTATTGATAGTGTAGTGTTAGATTTAATTGTAGATAATTGTAGGTATTTTATTTAATTAGTTTATTGATAGTGTAGTGTTAGGTTTAATTGTAATTTAGGTTAGAATTTATTTTACAAGTAATTTTGTAATTATTTTAAATAGGTAGCTATTAAATAGTTATTAACTATTTAATAGCTAATGTACCTGGTTAAAATAATTACAAAGTTGCCTGTAAAATAAATATTAATCCTAAAATAGCTACAAAATTATTATTATTTATATTGTAGCTATATTAGGGTTTATTTTACAGGTAAGTATTTAGCTTTAAATAGCAATAATTTATTTAATAAGAGTTAATTTATTTCGTTAGATTTAAATTATATTTAATTTAAGGGGGTGTTAGTGTTAGGGTTAGACTTAGCTTTAGGGGTTAAACAATTTATTAGAGTAGCGGTGAGGTCCGGTCGGCAGATTGGGGGTTAATACTTGAAGTTAGGTGTCGGCGATGTTAGGGAGGGCAGATTAGGGGTTAATACTATTTATTATAGGGTTATTGAGGCGGATTAGGGGCTAATACATTTATTATAGTAGCGGTGAGGTCCGGTCGGCAGATTAGGGGTTAATAATTGTAGGTAGGTGGAGGCGATGTTGTGGGGGGCAGATTAGGGGTTAATAAATATAATATAGGGGTCGGCGGTGTTATGGGCAGCAGATTAGGGGTACATAGGTATAATGTAGGTTGCGGCGGTGTACGGAACGGCATATTAGGGGTTAATAATAATATGCAGGGCTCAGCGATAGCGGGGGGGCGGCAGATTAGGGGTTAATAAGTGTAAGGTTAGGGGTGTTTAGACTCGGGGTACATGTTAGGGTGTTAGGTGCAGACATAGGAAGTGTTTCCCCATAGGAAACAATGGGGCTGCGTTAGGAGCTTAACGCTGCTTTTTTGCAGGTGTTAGTTTTTTTTCAGCTCAAACTGCCCATTGTTTCCTATGGGGGAATCGTACACGAGCACATTTTTGAAGCTGGCCGTGTCCGTAAGCACCGCTGGTATTGAGAGTTGCAGTCACGGTAAATTATGCTCTACGCTCCCTTTTTGGAGCCTAACGCAGCCATTCTGTGAACTCTAAATACCAGCGGTATTTAAAAGGTGCGGGGGAAAAAAAGCATGCGTTAGCTACGCGGGTTGTTACCGACAGAACTCTAAATCTAGGCGTTAGTGTTCAACAAACTGATACATATTATCAAAAAGATATAGTGGAAAGAAAAGAACACATATTACGGAGGAAAATTTAAAGCTCTAGTATCGCCCAACACATATGCTGCATGTGAAGAAAATATATATCAAATAGTATATATCTATGCATTTCTGCAATTGCAATACACACATAACAATAAAGTATCAAAATGAAAATGAGATAAAAACTGAAATGCAAATAATGAAAAGTAAATAAATCTAGCAATTATGTTAACCTACAGTACATGATCTCTTCTGTAACTTGTTCAACTAGCGTATACTCCTATGCCAAGCAACACTGCATTGCTTTTTTTTTAATTAGCATATTTGCATTTAAGGAAAGGCTGAAAAACACTATTCAAAAAATGTTATTTAAAAAATAACATTAAAAACCTGATTCAAATGGTGATCATAATTCCAGTCGGTATTAACCATACGTGCTTGCAAGTCGAGAACTATATTCAACTCTTTAGGAGATAACTGCTCATTTTGTTTCACATTTACATAAGTTAAAGGGATAGTCTAGTCAAAATTAAACTTTCATGATTCAGATACAGCAGGCAATTTTAAGCAACTTTCAAATTTACTCCTATTATCAATTTTTTTGTTCTCTTGGTATCTTTGTTCGAAAAGACTGGAATGTAAGCTTAACAGCCGGCCCATTTTTGGTCCAGAACCCTTGGTAGCGCTTGCACCAATCAGCAAGTGCTTGTATGCATACTTGTCTGTATGCAGATTTTTTTCAGTGCATATATACACTGTGGGGTAAATTTACCATCCTGCAGACAGACAGGTTCACAAGTAGTAAACCTGTCCGCCTGCAATTGCCACATGCAATGTTTCATTGCAAGGAAAAATGTATTATTTCACAAGAGGATTTTTGTGAAATGCATTCCCCTGCTCAAGCGCAACTAATTGTGCTAGAGATGGGCATGTCAATCACTCAGAACGTGTGAATGTCGGGGTGATTGATCTTGCATTTCTAAGAGGAGAGGAAAAGCTGCAAACGCAGCTTGATAAATGTACCCCTGTGTATATATATTTGTGTGCGCTGGTATTACTAAGTTGAGCTTCAAGAAACTCCAGCCACCAATTTCTTTAAAAGACCTTTATTCTTTTGTCTTGGGTCCCATTGATAAAACAACGTTTCAAGCCAGCATTAGGCTCTTAGTCATGGCTTGATACGTTGTTTTATCAATGGGACCCAAGACAAAAGAATAAAGGTCTTTTAAAGAAATTGGTGGCTGGAGTTTCTTGAAATTCATGGACTTTGGTGAGACTTGGCAAGTCTGTTGCTCCGTGCCCCACTGAAAGAAAATTTGGTGTGCTGTTTCCACTATTTTTGATTCTATTACTAAGTTGAGCACCAATATTCTTTTCGCTGAAGCAATATTTTGCGCTCAACTTGTAATCTGGCCCTAAAATAGGGTCAGGTAAACTTCAGCATACTTATATAAATAAATAGTGGGAAAAATAAATAATGACTGTACCTTGCATATTGTATATTTGTTTCTTTTCTCTTTTTTGTTCTTAGTTTTTTTTTTTTTAACTATGCTTTAGTAAAAAGTAAAAGGATAAATATTTGGCTTGACTCTAAATAATATCAAATAAAGTTATATGAAATTAAAAATATTTAATGAAAGGAGTGTGGGACACAAGAAATGAATGTGAGAATAAGGGGTAATGATTTGATATCTTCTGGGATTGTTTAAAATACAATACAATATGTATACCATTAGCAATACAAACAGGTATACTAACCATCAATAATTAAAACTAGAAGACAATTAGCTAATGATAAGTTGTTTAATAAAAACACAGTGTGAAAATCAACAAACAGTGTAGGAATGATATACACTATGGGCTAGATTACTAGTGCCTCAGTAAATATTTTGTTTCGTTAGTGAAAACATCACTAACGTTAGGTTTTTATGCTTGTCGGGTTCCGTTGGTATTACAAGTTGGAAAAATATTTATTTTGCGCTAGCGGTAACCCGTGTTTTTATTTTATTTTTTATTAATGATAGTTTTTTTCTTTTCTGTAATGTAAGTTTTTTTTTGTGTAATGTTAGTTGTTTTTTTAAAAGTAAGATTAAGTTTTTATTTAATTTTACTGGTAAGTTATTTTTTTTTTTTTTTAGTTAATTTAAGGGTATTTTAGGTTGGGTTAAGTTAGGGGTTTTAGTTTAGGGGGTTTTGATGATAGTTTATATCTTTTGATTTTTGGAGGATGGCGGTTAAGGGGTTAATATGATAATTTAGTGTTTGCAATGTGCGGGGTGGTAGTTTAGGGGTTAATAGTTTATTTAGGTACTTTGCAATGTGGGGGGATGGTGGTTTAGGTGTTAATAGTTTATTTTAGTTACTTTGCGATGTGGGGGAATGGCGGTTTAGGGGTTAATAGTTTATTTAGGTGCTTTGCGATGTGGGAGGGATGGAGGTTTAGGTGTAAATGGTTTATTTATGGGTGTAAGTGTACTTTGTAATGTATTTTTGTTGTGTTTTGTGAAACTTTTTATTTTCAGAAAACATTTTACCAAAGCTCTTAGTTTGCAGAAAGGATTGAACCGTAAGAGGCGATTGCGC
>NC_069503.1:762506248-762518748 GCF_027579735.1 Bombina bombina
TCCACAATCAAAGAAAACATCTGTTTTGTAACTAAGTACAGCAATCAATTTTACATTATCAAGAATATCATTAAGAAATATCTACCAGTACTTAATAGTGACATCACTTTGAGAAATAAATTACAGCAACATATAAGATTTGTAGCTAAAAAAGCACCAACAATACGTGACAAGATCACACATAAATTTCATAATAAAATTTTACCAACCACCAACTGGCTAAGCCCCTCTAAAGGTAATTATAGATGTGGTCATGTACCGTGCAAAAGTTGCAAATACACTGAAAAATGTGTAATGTTTAGCTCCTCAGAGACACATAAAACATATCCCATAACTGATAGAATGGATTGTACGTCCACCCATGTAATATATTTAATTACATGTACACATTGCCAACATCAATACATAGGGATCACGACACGTCCATTGAAGGACCGCATAAGAGAACACCTCTTATCAATAGAAGAGGAATTCCCTAGGACACCAGTGGCCAAACATTTTCACACACATGATAATAGACTCAGCCATTTCACATTTAAAGCCATAGAACATATACCTAATAATCCATTAGGGGGTGACAGAAATAAGATGCTATCAAAAAGAGAAGTATATTGGATATTCATGTTACAAACCAGAGTACCACAAGGCATGAATAAAAGATATGATGTCAACCTATACATAGAGTAAATACAATATATTTGAGTAACATAGTACACTAAATTCATAGACAGGATTAACACTAATACACTATACACATATCATATCAGTCTCTAGGTCCCCAAGCAACATGAATACAAACTTCATTCAATCCCTCAACATCCATATTCACTATAGGGTCTAATCTGCTAGCTCTCATAAGTACATACTCAGGCCTTATGGTCACTAGTATATATTACTCCAGCTCTCCCTTTTTCTTCCTCATTCCCACCAAAGGTTTGCCTTAATTGTCTATGCTTTATTGATCTAAGCATAACCTATCCCTCCCAAAAATTTATATATTTCAAAAAAAGAAAAAAGGAAACAAATGATCCAAAGAAAGAATCAAAAAAAGAATCTTTCTGAGTCATGAGAAAATGTTTTTAACAAAACCCATCCATCTGTTTTATTTTATTATTTTAGCACTGTTGAAATCATTTAGTTATGAACTAATGTTCAAATACAATCCAGTATTCCATCACAAGCTGAGACTTAAAAACACATTAATAAATCAGGACCATTAGCTAGTCCTCTTTATGGTTTCATAACTATTTATGTGAATAATATTATATACAATATCACAATAGGCAGGGGCTCATTTAGATCCCCCCAGCTAACACAGCGCTAATCCTTAGATACTACCACAATGCCCTAAAAATGTTATTAACTATTTTAACGTATCATCATGTTTTATAATTGTCACGGTTTCTTAGAGAGCTAAATATAACAATAGTTGTTGCATATAAGTATGACTCTGCAGACAACCACACATGCTCTCCCCTTGTTAGTCAGATGTAAGGTCCACTTTAATAAAAAACCACAAAGTTCATTATGTCTTCGTGCAATTGCTTTAACAGACACAAACTTCTAAAACGAACAAAACACATAGCAAGGACCTCATAGAGAGCATAATAACATACTTACCTTATATGTGGTTATCACAGTTTATCTTGTAACAAGCAGTCAGAGTCTATATATGCCTCTACAACATAAAAACATTACAAACATATATATATACATATATATACAGATAAAATAAAGAAAGGGGAATTTGTCTGTATATAAACACTAACATTCTCATTTATAGCTCTCTCCCAAACATACTAAACTACCATCTTTACTAATCTCTTTAACATTTTAAAAGTATTGTATCAGTATCAAATCTAATTATTGACAATTTAAATATTGGAAAATTGTTTGTTTAAAGTACATTGCATTTATATTTTAGCATTATCTGTTCAAGAATGTAATCTGCTGCTCGGGACCTCTAGCCCAGGTGTATACCATGTCATTAGTTAACCAAATAGTGTAAATCTTCACACACCTGAAGGGTCTAAACTTCAGATCCTCCCTGATTGGTTACCTACACCTTTATAGAGACCCTGACCAGCAGACACCATTATCTCTGATGAAGCGCATGTGCCCATGCGCGAAACGCGTAAGATAGGAGCTTACCTGTGTCTGATGATAAGCCTGCTCCTAATAAACACTCTATTTCATCCACTCTGAAGACTCCGCATTCTCTTTCCTCATTTTATATATATATATATATATATGTGTGTGTGTGTGTGTGTGTGTGTGTGTAAACACACACTCATATGTATTTGTTTTTCTGTTGCTGTGTAAATCAGTGTATATTAAAGTATATCAATGACATGCCTGAATCAAAAGCATGGATTTGATTGTAATATGACCGGCTTAATATACCATATCACATGCTTCTTACCAGCTAAATAGGACTTATGAAAAACAATGATGGATGTAATTTCTTTTAAAAAATATTATGAAAGGGATTACATTTAATCTAATATTATTTGTAAAGCATTTTATAATCTTAAACACCATGTGTGTAGTGTACACTCTGTAGAGATTATCCTGAATTAGCATAGCATACACATCAGATGTTAAATCTTTATCAGATAATGCATTTTTTCTTACTTGATGTTTGTCATAAATTCATAGCAGTTTAGAGGGTTTTTTTCTGTATTTATGTACATCATGAAGGTAACAAAAAAATAAAACTCATTGGAGTAATGTCTTGAGAAATAATTTAATCAACATAGATTATTTGAAGCTAATTTGCCTTTTGAAAGACATGAACACAATAATTATTTGTGCCCCTTTTTTTGCTCACTTATTTCAGTTCTTTGACAGACTTGCATTTTTTCCAATTGGTGCTGACTCCTAGGTAATTCCACAGGAGTGAGCACAATGTTGTATAGAGGGCACACATGAACTAGAGCTGTCTAGCAGTAAAAATTAAAAACTGTCAAAATTCCCTGAGATAAGAGGCAGCTTTAAGGGCTTAGAAATTAACATATGAGCCTACATAGGTTTAGCTTTTAACAAAGAATACCAAGTGAACAAAGCAAATTTAAAGATAAAAGTAAAATGGAAAGTTATCAAAAACGGCATGCCCTATCGGACGGAATCATGAAAGTTTAATTTTGACTAGACTGTCCCTTTAAATAGCTAAGTGTGTTGTTTAATATAATGCAAATGTATATTTTTTAGAATACAGTAGATATTAATGTCTTTTGTGATTGGCTAACTAGATGTGTTCAGCTAGCTGCCAGTAGTGTAATGCTGTTTCTTCAGCAATTAATTACAATAAAATGAAACAAATTTGATAATAGAAGTACATTAGAAAATTGTTTCAAATTTTATGTTCTATCTGTATCATGAAAGAAAATGTTGTGGTTTCCTGTCCCTTTGCTAACGACGGCTCTGAGCCGTCGCCGAGTTTCCCACTCAGGTGCTAACGACGGCTCAAAGCCGTCGCTAGCACTCTCCCACCTTGAGGGAGATCTGGGGGCTCCCACCCACTCCTACCCCAGCGATCAGGCCTGTATAATGACAGGCATCGTCGGGGCTTCATGTTTTGCATGGTGACATCACGCACAATGACATGATGATGTCACCGCGCAACTTTATTAAAAAAAGACAATGGACAATATAGGGAAAGGGGGCATGCTGCTGCTGCTTAGAAGCCTGTATCTCAGGCATATAAGCAGCTAAAGACCCCCAAGACCCACCGTTGGAAAGGTAATCGCCTAACTTTTCCAACAGTATAAGTCTTGGGGATCTGAAAAGAATAATAAAATTTTTTTTTATATATTTTAAAGAAATAAAAAAAAAAACTTAAATGTGCTTAGCACCCAGGTGGGAAAGTGCTTAGCACTCAAAGGGTTAAGTATATACAATGACTTAGAAGAGCAAATGTGTTAATAGTTTTCAATTTGAACTGCACTGCCCCCATAGAATCTGCTTGTTCAGATAAATGAATGGTTAAAAAAGTTATTTGAAGTGTTATCTTGCTAAGGTAATTTGGGTTATAGATATAATGTCTTATGATGGTTATTATTATTGGTATGATTAATAATAATAACAATGGCACTGACAAGACCGTGTGTTAATGCAACATAATCTTACGTGATAGGATCTAAAAATATATTGCATTAAAGGAAAAATCTAATGAAAAATTAAATTCAGGCTAATAAAACATACAGTTATCTAGGGTCAGCAACAAATTAGAGCATGACATTTTTGCATTAGTTTAGCATGTTGTTTTAAAGGGCACATACACAAAAAAAAAAATATCATAATCTCAACCATCTTTACACTTCACTAATTTATGCATAATCCTTCCAGCTCAGCAACCGCTTTTTCCCCTCTTCAACTTCACACTGCTTTAGTCTCAGTAGAAGTGAGATTTACAGTTTGTGATTGGCTGTAGCACTCTGCTTTCTGAAGAGAGAAAAAATAACCATGAGTTCATTAAGTAAAGTAAATAAAGATGAGAGTTGATACAGTGAAAAAAATACATAAACACTTTTATTTTTGCAGGCATTTGAAGGTATTTAATGGGACACTGTAGTCAGAAAAGAAAGAAAATATTTGAAAACATGAATAACTTTAATAATATTTTTGCAATATATTTGTATGATTTTTTTTATTATTATTATTTTTAATGGAGGAATCTAAACAGGACTTTACTGGCAATTCCTACAGTCTCATAATCATTGGCTTCACAATTTATCATTAAACAGTGCGAATAAAGTGTTAATTAGTGATGTCGCTAACATAAAAATTTGGGTTCGCGAACGGCAAACGCGAAATTCCACAAATGTTTGCGAACGGGCGAACCGGGCGAACCACCATAGGCTTCAATAGGCAGGCGAATTTTAAAACCCACAGGGACTCTTTCTGGCAACAATAGTGATGGAAAAGTTGTTTCAAGGGGACTAACACCTGGACTGTGGCATGCCGGAGGGGGATCCATGGCAAAACTCCCATGGAAAATAACATAGTTGATGCAGAGTCTGGTTTTAATCCATAAAGGGCATAAATCACCTAACATTCCTAAATTGTTTGGAATAACGTGCTCTAAAACATCAGGTATGATGTTGTATCAATCAGGTAGTGTAAGGGTTGCAACCGCTTCACAGTGACAGACGCGGGCGCGTGCACGGGGAGGGAGCGGGTGGGAATCGCTACACTACAGAAAAAAATGTTTTTATAAGTGGGAGAAAGGGGTGCAAAATATTTAGTACTTGGAAATCTAAGTGATCTGGGAGCGGGTGGGGGATTGGTCTTGGTGGGGGAACAATACAGAAAAATTAAATAAAAATAAAAAATAAAAACATTTTATTTGCAAACTGGGTACTGGCAGACAGCTCTCAGTACCCAATATGGCCCCCAATAAGGCAGAGGGGGAGGGTTAGGAAGCTGTTTTGGGGGGATCAGGGAAGTTGGGGGCTAAGGGGGGGATCCTACACAACAACATATGTAAATATGCTAAAAAAAATATATATATATAAAAAAAAATATAGCTTTTATTTTAGTACTGGCAGACTTTCTGCCAGTACTTAAGATGGCGGGGACAATTGTGGGGTGGGGGAGGGAAGAGAGCTCTTTGGGAGGGATCAGGGTGTCTGATGTGTCAGGTGGGAAGCTGATCTCTACACTAAAGCTAAAATTAACCCTGCAAACTCCCTACAAGCTACCTAATTAACCCCTTCACTGCTGGGCATAATTCAAGTGTTGTGCGCAGTTGCATTTAGTGGCCTTCTAACTACCAAAAAGCAACGCCAAAGCCATATATGTCTGCTATTTCTGAACAAAGGGGATCTCAGAGAAGCATTTATTGTCAATTGTGCCATAATTGCACAAGCTGTTTGTAAATAATTTCAGTGAGAAACCTAAAGTTTGTGAAAAAGTTGACTATTTTTTTTAATTTGATCGCATTTGGCGGTGAAATGGTGGCATGAAATATACCAAAATGGGCCTAGATCTATACTTGGGGTTGTCTACTACACTACACTTAAGCTAAAATTAACCCTACAAGCTCCCTAATTAACCCCTGCACTGCTGAGCATAATACACGTGTGGTGTGCAGCGGCATTTAGCGGTGCCAAAGCAATATATGTCTGCTATTTCTGAAAAAAGGGGATCCCAGAGAAGCATTTACAACCATTTGTGCCATAATTGCACAAAATGTTTGTAAATGATTTCAGTGAGAAACCTAAAATTTTGAAAAATGTAACGTTTTTTTTATTTGATCGCATGGGCCTAGATCAATACTTTGGGTTGTCTACTACACTACACTAAAGCTAAAATTACCCCAAAAAGCTCCCTACATGCTCCCTAATTAACCCCTTCACTGCTGGACATAATACACGTGTGGTGCGCAGTGGCATTTAGCGGCCTTCTAATTATCAAAAAGCAACGTCAAAGCCATATATGTCTGCTATTACTGAACAAAGGGGATCCCAGAGAAAAATGTACAACCATTTATGCCATAATTGCACAAGCTATTTGTAAATAATTTCAGTGAGAAACCTAAAGTTTGTGAAAACATTTATGAAAAAAGTGAACAATTTTTATTTGATCGCATTTGGTGGTGAAATGGTGGCATGAAATTTACCAAAATGGGCCTAGATCAATACTTTGGGATGTCTTCTAAAAAAAAATATATACATGTCAATGGCTATTCAGGGATTCCTGACAGATATCAGTGTTCCAATGTAACTAGCGCTAATTTTGAGAAAACAAAATGGTTTGGAAATAGCAAAGTGCTACTTGTATTTATGGCCCTATAACTTGCAAAAAAAGCAAAGAACATGTAAACATTGGGTATTTCTAAACTCAGGACAAAATTTAGAAACTATTTAGCATGAGTGTTTTTTGGTGGTTGTAGATGAGTAACAGTTTTTGGGGGTCAAAGTTAGAAAAAGTGTGTTTTTTTTCCATTTTTTCCTCATATTTTATAATTCTTTTTAAAGTAAATTATAGGATATGATGAAAATAAGGGTATCTTTGGAAAGTCCATTTAATGGCAAGAAAAGCGGTATATAATATGTGTGGGTACAGTAAACGAGTAAGAGGAAAATTTCAGCTAAACACAAACACTGCAGAAATGTAAAAATAGCCCTGGTCCTAAACGGACAGAAAATGGAAAAGTGCTGTGGTCATTAAGGGGTTAATGTACACTACTGTTACACCAGATATGAGTTGCACTGGTGTAACACTGGAGGAAACTGACTGCTATTATTTCACAGTCAAAAAAGTGTTGTTTTTTTTAAATGTACACTACTGTTACACCAGATATGAGTGGTGGCACTGGGCAAGTGGGCACAGTATACGCTGTGAGCCTGACACACATGCTGGCAAGCAGGCAACTGCAATTAGATTACACAGGAAAAAAAAAATGCAGACTGATGTTCTAGCCCTAAAAAGGGCTTTTTGGGGTGCTGTCCTTACAGCAGAGATCAGATGAGTCCTTCAGGACTGTAGTGGACACTGAATACACTAGCCTAGCTATCGATTTCCCTATTAAATCAGCAGCAGCTACACTGTCCCTCCTCTCACTAAGAATGCAGCTTCCGAATGAATCTAAAATGGATGCTGTCCAGGAGGTAGGAGGGTCTGGGAGGGAGGGTCTGCTGCTGATTGGCTGGAATGTGTCTGCTGACTGTGAGGTTTTACTCAATGATGACGAATAGAGGGCGGATCGAACATCGCATATGTTTGCCCGCCGCGGCGAACGCGAACAAGCTATGTTCGCCGGGAACTAGCCGGGAACTATTCGCCGGCGAATTATTCGCGACATCACTAGTGTTAATACAAGTGGCATGCAACAAAAAGAGCACCTGCAAATCCCACATATAAACCGATATCTCTTATTTTTAAATATGTCTGCACATAACATTCACAAAATATAACTGAAACAATATAAAATAAAATGCACTTCCCCCTTTGATAAATAATGGCTGATTTGTGACCCTGTCACTCATAAACCACACATTAAGGTAGAAGACAGGTTTTAAAAGGCATAAAGAGATACTTTTGGGACCATGGTAGCTAGTCATTAACATGATATAGAATATGTAGGCTAAAACACTTAAACTTAAAAGCAAACTGCAAGCTTGTATTCTGTTTCTCAGCATCTGGATCATAAAACAGATATAAAGCGTTGTACAGTAGACACTGCATGGTGTCAGACAGAGACTATTGTATAATATATTGGAAGTCTTGGAGGGGAGATCTTGCCTCAGAACAAACAAAACAAATGTTATAAAAAGCAAAACTAGTGATTGGCCAAGTAGATGCCTCTGAACATACAAATTGGCAGCATCATATAGTATAATTTTTCCTTACAAATAATGTAATATGTTGGCAGTGGATAAAGTAAAGACCTCTCTGAGTATCTTGGTCTAAATGTATCTTATTTGCAGAGCCATCTGCCAAAGATCTATGGCAGTAATACAGGTAATACTAGCTGAGTACATTATATTGTATAAACAAAGCAGTAGTTTTCTGTCTTACATTATCAGAAATAAACAATAAAATCAAGTAGAACCTACCTCACTATCTTTGATAACCCTGCTGATAGAAGCTGAAACTTTGGTTAGTTAATAATACATATGATCCAAGTTATGTATTCAAAAAGTACAAAAATACAAAAAAGGAGCTCAAATAAGAAAAAAAATAAGAAATGTTTTTAAAATAAAATATGCAGAAAAATAACAATAACCTCCTAACCTTCAAGGTGCCCCGTGGTCATATAAAAGGAGGTGCAACAGCTACTGAAATAAAACTTACCTTTTCACCCTTTCACCCAATCTGACGTATATACACACGTCATGCGGTACTTTGCTCATCGTACCGCAAGTCATATATATATATATATATATATATATATATATATATATAAAACACAATAAGTAACTTATCCTCCCTCCAAGGTCAGCCACCTGGGTGCAGCAAAGATAATAACAGTCCCACAGACAAAGTTGCACTCAGGATTTTTCACAGCAAAAGTCAGCTTTATTTAGATGACGTTTCAGAGATGTGAAATCTCTTTCATTAGATCAAAAAGTGATCGAATGAAAGAGATTTCACATCTCTGAAATGTCATCTAAATAAAGCTGACTTTTGCTGTGAAAAATCCTGAGTGCAACTTTGTTTGTGGGACTATATATATATATATATATATATATATATATATATATGCGCTTCAGGAAGTTCCAGCAGTCTTGGCTGTTAAGTTACAGCCAAGAATTGGAGTTCCTGACTAAGGGTCATTGAGGAAGAACAGTATTTGCATACAAAACACAAAACATGTTTGACCCAATTGGATTGTATATGTACCTTCATGGACTTTGGTAATTTCATAATTGGCCACTGAGTTTTTCGTCTGGAGCAGAGTGAGGTTGTTGCTGTTGTTTGGATTTTCTATTTCTGTTTAAATGGAGTGAAAGCAAAAATGCTAAAAATTCTCCGGTATTATGGGCAAGTTTTTCTCTGAAAGTCCCGGTAGTGAAGGGGTTTATGTTCAAATTTAGTAAAGCATGACCTATGAGTACGGCGTTTGCCAAAATTAGTAAACGGAGAGGTCTTGCCATCTTGTATGGACATGGATTCTGTTGCTTGACTTTTACTTGATTTGAACATTAAAAGCTAAGTTTTTTATTTGATCAGGGGACATTAATTTGGAGTTCGGATTAAAGAATGGCTCAATATCCCACAAGTTGGGTCCCTCCCAACCCCTCCCTCTCTTTTGCTCTAGAAAAGCACAACCAATTGGAACAATGGAAGGCCGTGAACGGGTATACGAAAGAGGGTTGTATCCTTGGAACTAAGCAAGTAGCTGAGGAATCTTCGCAAACTGGATATAGACAGGCAGTGGTTCTGTTCAGTTGCCCTGGAAACGAAGGAAGTTGGAGCGGCTTGTCCGGAGGACTAGTGGGACCTGGGTTTATGGAAGTGTTAGAGATGGTGCGGAGAGCTGTTTATCCATCTAATTGGATGACCTATACTGTTGTTTGGAGGCAATGGTTTGAGAGGTGTATTTCTTTTCAAGGGGGTAATGAGGCTATATCAGCTGGTCAGCTGGGGGTTTGTTGAAGTGGATTCAGGATTGAAGGTCATAAAGGGTATCTAAGTCTGTGGTGTCCAGTCAGGTAATGGTGTTGGCATTTTGTTTAAGTTGCTGGGGGGGGGAGGATGTCACTAAGGCTTTTGTAGTAAGAATGGTGATTTTTAGTATGGGAGGGGGTCTTTGACTTAGGACGGGAGAAATCCAATGTTTTTTTCTTTGCTAAAGGACATTGTGGATGAGCTCCCCGAGGTGTGCTCTTCTAAATTGGAGAGTAAGTTCTTTAGAACAGCATTCATTTTGGCATTTTTTGCAGCATTCCATATCTCTGAACTTGTGTGTAAGAACAAGAAGGATTGTGGAGGTTTGCAGATGTCTGATGTAAGGGTCCCTTTGCATTGAGGTTGAGGCGGTCTAAAATGGACACGTGGAAGGGGAAGATGATCAGACTTTTCAAGATTGGGGGGATTGCTGCCCAGTGGGTGCAGTAATTGCATTCTTGTGGATGAGACCTTTAGAGTGTGGACCTCTTATTATTCATGGGGATGGCACTAGAACAGGATGTCACAGGTAATCCCAGGACTTGTCACTAGTATATAGTGACTTAGGTTGATGCAGACTTGACTCTGGAACGGGTTAGCACAAATGATACAGGAACTGGCACTTTGCAGAGAATTAGGGATTTGACAAAGCAGCCTTAATATTACATGTTTGCAGACAAGGTGAACAGGAGAACTGAAGATAGGTTACGCCAAAACAGACAAACAGGATAACATTTGTAGTGCAGTGTGGAACAGGTTAGCACTAGACAGTCCAAGACATTGCAGTGCCAGAGGAGAATCCAGAAGGAAGGTCAGGTTACTAGCTGAGGTCATAGTACTGGCAGGCAGAAACAGGAATTACAGGATAAGAATCACCAACACTGAAGTTAGAATTACAATGCAACAGCCCAGATTGAACAGAGAGACTGCCTTTTATAGCAAGTTGATTGTTGTAATTACCAGCAGCTGATAAGCAGGTGGTGGAGCTGCAGAGCAAGCAGCTGCAGGCAACAGAACTCCAAGAATGCTCAGGCAAATCAAAGCCCTCCTGTGGCTTAGAAGCTAAAACAGATTCCATGGCAGCAGCATTCTGGGTTCAATCCTGGGGATGGATGTGACACCAGACATGTACTTTGTACAATCAATAACTTGTCCTTCGTTTTGCCACCACTGGGAGCAACCTCTTTTAGCCCAATTGTGCTTTTCACAGAGAACCTTCCTGAAATGCATCAGTCTGATCCTGTCTAAAAAAATGAAGATCCAACCCTGAAATATACCAGGCAATCCTCATCTGAAAGAAGAACATGACAACTCCAGACCCTTGTTTCAGCCTTTTGTAACCCTTATTAGTGAGGTGCAGACTTTTGTCTCTAGGAATATTGGGCAGGGAGTATGTTTGTTTTTCCTCCTCACCCTCAAGGAAAACATCCCTAAGGTTATAACTCATGTATACACTAAAGTGTAGCTCTCACCAGTAGCATGTTATTTGGTAGTTCACAACCTGAGAGCAGCTTCTTTTAACCCAATAGAGCTTTTTGGACTCTACTTACTGAGCAACAGAGAATACTTCAGAGACCTTGTGGTGCAGGCTGGCCCATGAAAGTCTACTTACCACAAGTTAATAGACAGCAGTCCAAAATCTCCCTAAACTAATTGCTTTGGGGTGATTGGCATGCCCTACTGTAGAACAATTGGTTGCTAGAGAGCAGGGCGGCACTGCATAAGAAAATACTTGGGCAGCAGAAAAACTGCATCTGCAGCACGCTTGCCGTGAAGATGGGTGGACAGGTTTCTTAGTTGGAAATCTTGTCCTTCCATCAGTAAATGAAACCATTTACCACAATTATAATCCTAACCCTTCCAATTTTTATTTTTTATTTGTCACAGCATTTTTCAGCACTATTGCCTCTTGATACAGGCTAATGCCCGAGTAGACAGGGATATCCATGGTATTTATTATGTAAGTCAGTTCTTATTCAGTCCTGTAACACAATTGCTTACACAAAAAACAACCAGCCAGATTAAGAGTTTTGCATTAGAGGCTATGCAGTGCTAACGAGCAGTTTTCTCTCACCGCACACTTACCTGCAGCGCTGGTATTACAGGTTTTTATAAACCCGGCGTTAAAAAGGCAAGAAGTGAGCGTTGAGCAAAATTGAGCTCCTTACCGCACTCCAATACCAGCGCTGCTTAAGTCTGCGGTGAGCTGGTCGTATGTGCTTGTGCACGATTTCCCCATAGGAATCAATGGGGAAAGCCAGCTGAGAAAAAGTCTAACACCTGCCAAAAAGCAGCGTAAAACTCAGTAACGCAACCCCATTGATTCCTATGGGGAAACACATGTTATGTTTACACCTAACACCCTAACATGAACCCAGAGTCTA